>NC_056741.1:418272867-418462867 GCF_019279795.1 Protopterus annectens
GGTTTCCAATTACATTGTTTATCATGTCCACGATTGTCCTTTCCACAGCCTTACATATGAAACTAGTCAGACTTATGGGTCATTTGCTTCCCGGGTCCATGAATGACCTATCTATGTGCATAGGGATAACAGTTGCAGTCCTCCATTTACTTGGTACAAAGCCTGTTTGGAAGCTATGATTGAATAGTGCTTCTATTGGATCCAATAGTTCATATTTCCTGCTATTAAGGAGGCATCCTTGGATGTTATCATGTCCCACTGATGCAGTGTTTTGGCTTTGCAGAGCACATCGAGGACCTGTTCCCTAGTGACAGTTGGGGGAGCTTAGTTGGGGAGGGCATTTCTTGATAGCTGTCTGAAGGCAGGTAAAATTAGAGATGGATTTATCATCCAGTAGATCTGCTATATCCTCTGTCTTGGTGTAGGTAGCTCCCTTTACAATTGGTTTGGCATATTGCTGTGTATCACCTTTGACATTTCTGTCATAGCTGAAGAGTACGTTGTGATTTTCCTTAGCATGGGAGGCTACCTTTACCTCACATTTGGCTTTGGTAGGCTTAATTAGTCTTGAGATGTTTATTTTGTTTGATGGACAAGGTCTTCATTTGCTGGGCATTGCACTTTATATTTTTGGCCATGATTCTCTTCCTTTTGTTATCCAGTCTATTGATGTTGGAATTCCACCAGGGTGGCTTCTTTTTAGAATTAGTCATGTGCTTATTTCAAGTGGGTGTCACTGCCTTTATGTAGCTGTATACATGATTGTAGAGGTTTATGTAAATGACTGTGGATAGGCAGCAGTGTTTTCTGGGTTTGGGAAGGATTGAAATTTTGCCAGGTTGTCACTTAAAAGTAAGAGGTTATCCTCAGAATAATTCCCAACAATTCCAAAGTTACCTGGCATCCCAGGTTTTATGTTTATTTTGAAGGAGATAGACTTATGGTTGACCTGGCAAGTGAAGATGTAGCACTCAGGGGGATGCAACATTCCTTCATGTTGGGAGGACTAGGTCAATGGTGTTTGCTCCGTTAGTGAGTGTGTGGACTAGTTGTCCAGGACATTTGTATTAACAAAGTCCATGAATCTTTGAGCCTGCAAGTTTAGAGTCATGTATGGTTCCCTGTCTATAGTGGGGTAGTTGAAGTTACCCATGATTATGGTGTTAGGTTAAATGGAGAGTAATTCAAATTTAATTAAGTGGTATACATTTCCTGCATGATAGAGAGGGACCTACAGCTCACAAGGATGTGGTATGCATGCTGATGGTCAGCTACAGAGAGGAAAAATGGATTTACATTCAGTCTTAGAACCACACTCTGCCACAATAGTCCTGAATGATGGTGTATTTATATTTTATAGATTTTTGATATCCTGAATAACTCTCTACTTCACAGATGTGGTACCATCAAAAAATATAGGCCTCTAAATCTGTATGTTTCTGTAACCATAAATCTATCAAACCATCATCAATCTTGGAGTATTTTTCATGTATAAAAAACAGAGGCACTTGTTGATAACATACAACATGTAATAATATGTTTGAAATTTCACGTTTATATCTACTTACATCCAGTACTACAGTACTATTGACTTTGTCAGTCTTCATATAATAAAGGTCTGACATGCTGAGAAGCTCATTCAATGTTTTTCTTCCATTAACAATTAAATTGTAAAACCCTTTTACTTGGATTTTGTTTTATATAAGTATATAAAAGGCTCCCTATTGCAATGTTGGCATTCATAATGCAGAGTGCCAACATGCTGAAAAAAATCCTACTGAAATTGCAACAAAAGATTAAATATCAGACATCATTCTTCTCCTTTAAATTTCTTTTTTGGAGGGTGTCAAGCCCCCCAACTTATACATACTAATTCATAGATTACCATACATTAAAAAAGAATATTCCGAGAAATGGATATCTCAGACTTAGTATATGTAATTCCATTTTTTTTTTTTGGTCATGCAGTCTCAGCATTACAGGACTGGCTAAAGTAAGTCTTGACATTTCATATCATTACCAATCTGAAATAAATATCGCAGCAACACACATTTCCTGTATCACACCAATGCTATAGTATGTGCTTGCCAACGTTTTCTGCATGGATTATTAAACTTATCTTGGGGTCATTTTTATTTAACTTGTTTATGTCTTCCTATCCCAGAGGTGAGTGCATCAGGGATAGTTAGCAAAGAGATAACACCAGAGTAGGAACAATAGTGAGAATTGTAAAAGATCAAGGTTTTAAATATATTATATAGCTGGTCAAACAACAACTCTGTGTTTTTTAATACTGCTAAATGTAAGGTGCTTCATTTTGGTTATGGTAACAATAGTTGTCCTTACACAATACATGAAATGATTCTAGAATGTGCACCCATAAAGGTTTTGGGTTTTTGTAGGTGCGGTTATTTTGATCTACAAGTTCTACAATATTAAGTTACTGTCATCAGGTATTGGAATCCGGTTTACATCATATATGACAGATACAAGGCACAATAATTCCTTCATTAACTTACCTGTTGCTAAGTCTAAAATGAAAGTATAGGACAGGTACTTCCCTCGCAGTTGCTGTAAGACATGCTTTGATCCTGGCTACATTTAAAGTTTAACTAGATTATTGGTGTTGAGATCAAGTATATGACTTATTCCAGGCACAAACTCCTAGAAAGTCCTACATCTTCTCTATGAGGCTTTAAATTTGTTATCTCATTACAATGAACATTGAACATTTTTTAAGGAAGACATAAAATCCCAGATTATCACTTTGTCTGAAAAGGTCATCCTAGTAATACACCATGAGAGTTTCTCTTTAATGGCCTTATCACTTTAAGGACAGAAGTGCACACTTCTTGCCAAAACTGTTACTCTGTGTTCCTGTCAGAATCTTTGATCCATTAGCTTCATGCAGAGATTTTAACAACGGGATCCACATCTCGGTTCTTATATAAATGTTGGTATTGCTCCTGCACCTAGTAAAATCTGCTGTTTTTTGAGGGGGTCAGGGACTTTGAGTCTGGTTCCAAGGAAGCACTATTGAATACATATTCATAGACATTAGTGACAGGTGTTATCAAGGAAGGGCTAACGTATTTAATTCTAAAAATTCAATGTATTTCTTTTTCAGGAAAATATTTCTCTTTGTCACATAGTTTAAAACGATCCTTTATCAGACTGATCACATCCTCAAAAGTAGCATCATCAAATAAAGAACCCCAGAACTGCAGAATCTTCTACAGTTGTCTGTCTCAGTTTGATGCCAACCACCCATGTAGATATATTTTAATCTTCTGTAGCATCTCTCTTTTATGGATTCAAGGAGACTCACACAATCTCTTTCCCTTTTATGGAAATATTTTTTTCTGAGTTTTCACTGGTTGAAAAAGTAGTGGATGTCTCCTCAAGGGAAAGTCCTAGACATTTCTAGCCTAAGAGTCTTTTTGTTAAATAAATGTTCAAATGCAGCTATGTCATAGGGGTTCATGGCCTTTCCATAAGCAATAGGATACTGCAGGTGATAATATTTAGGGGGAATGTGCCTCCCATAAGAACATTAGTTTCACATTTTCTTCTGGGAATCATTAAGCATGAAAAAAAGCTAAATAAATAAATAAAAATCTCAGTGAAAAAGACAAGATTATATCTACCATGCTTCAGGTGTGCCAGGAAAGTGATCGACTCACTGAAAAAAAAAACAAGTATTTCATCTTATGTCCTTGATATGAGATGCAAACCCATGCACCTCCTAGGGATATCTTTTTTTCTCAATTTTTTTTTCAAATACATTTGAATTAATTCCATGGTATTTATACATAACATCTTAATTATGTACACTTTTTACATTAGTCTGACACTATAACAGATCTTAATGTATACAGTTACTTTATAAGTATGTCCAATCCATTATCAGAGTGTCTGATCAATTATTGTATAGTGGCAATCAGTGATAAGACGTTTCCCCAAGGGTTGTTGATAAATGGCTTTGGATACGTTCTTAGTTCTTTAATTTTAATTTCCAATAGTGCTGTGGTCTTCAGTAGGCTGTAGAAGTCTTCAAAACTTGGTATTGTGTTTGTATTCTATCTTCTTGTTATACACTTCCTTGAAATTACAAGTAAAGTCCATACTAGATACATGTTTGACATATTCAAATGAGGACCTTCATTCACATTTAATAATACAAGAGCTTTAGTTAAATAAAATGAATCATTAAATAAAGCTTGTAGAAAGTTATTAATACCATTCCAAAATGGCTTAATTTTAACCCAAAGAAAATGTGGTTCTAATATGTATTGTGTACCTACTCACATCTCCAACATACTCCTTTTATGGAAGAACTAATTTTACTGATTCAGTCTGGGGTTAAGAATGCTCTGTGCAAGCATTTCCAATGAAAAACTTTCCAGTATTGTGTAAAGGATGTATATTTTATCGATAATAAGATATTTGTTTTAATATCTTCCGTTAAATGTATTGAGTGTCCTTTTGTTATATATTTCCAATATGAGGTTTTGGATGTTGTTTTATACTTAATCAATATTTTGTAAAATTGTGAAATACTGTTTCCCATGTCAAAGTCATTATATATGAGTTCATATATGAATTTCATAAATTTAGGTATTTCTTTAAATGAAGAATTGTTGATTATTCTACTTACATCTTACGAATATGACAGAATACTCTGTAAAGTTAGCCAATCCTGTTGTGGAATTGTGTATGTTGTTTTTATTACTTGCATATCTAAAATGGTTACTTCTTCGATACATTGGAGCCAACAAACAAATCATTTCTGCTCCCAGGAATTAATAATATCTCTATGTATTTTATGTGGAAAGTTCTTTGTGACTATAAATGGTGTTAAAAGATCAAACCAGAATTTTAAATCTATATTTGCATTAATAATTTTCTTAAATGAGTCAATGTAATAATTAATCATAAGAGTTTTAGTGTGTTTAGTAATGTTATATTGCATACTAATACATAATATGTGCCATGGCAAATTGTTTTTATCTGTTATTTGAATTTTTTTGTAAATCAAATTCATTTATTGATATTACAGTTAGTAATTCTTTCCAATTTGCAGAGTAATTTGGGCTTATCCAATCTGAGATTGTTTTAGATAGTGATGCTTTTATATATGTTTCTATATCAGGAAAGTTTAATCCTCCCTGTTTCCATGGTCTAATGTGATATATTAAAGCTATTCTGTTTCTTTTGGGAAACCATAAAAATTTTATTAGGCATGAATTTATTTTTTAAGTATATTCCTTTCTGGTGACAGTTGTATTGTCAAGGCTATATATAGGATCTTGGGCAGTAAAACCATTTGTATTAACTGTAGTCTATCTTCAAATGTTAATATTATTTTGTTCCATTTTTCCACAGAGATTTTAATTGTATTGCTGATATTATTGTATTTTTTGAAACTAATTAATTATTAGCCTTGCATAACTCCAGCTCCTATATATTTTAAGGTAGATTCTTGTTTCCCTATGATGTGATCCCCCTTATTCTGCAGTTTTTTTTTTAATTTAAAAATAAAAATTTTGATTTTGATTTATTGAAATGGAGTCCTGAAGTCATGTGAAATTTGTCAATTAATATATCTAAGTCTTCTAATGTCTCTTTTGCATTAGATAATGTTAGTAAGATGTCATCAGCAAATAACATTACTTTAGAATTGTATTGTTCATCAACATCTATTCCTTTGATTTTTATATTGTTAAAAATTGAACCTGCCAATATTTCAATAGCCAGAGTAAATAGAATCAGTGACATTGGACATCCTTGTTTAGTGCCTTTTGTTATATGAATAGAGTCCGAGGTAAAAGGACCTAACTTGACATATGCTAAATTATTTGTGTATATATATATATATATATATATATATATATATATATATATATATATATATATATATATGGTTCCCATTCAGAAGCCTGAAACATCATAAGCCTGAAAATCAAAATCCTGAAACCAAAAGCCTGAAAATTCAGAATCCTGAAAACTCAAAATCCTGAAAGCCCAAAATCCTGAAAGACCAAAATCCTGAAACTCAAAATCCTGAAAACACAAATAATGCTAATATGTCACTATAAAGACACTAATATCTACCAACTGACCCTGACCCTAACCCTAACCCTAAGGTCCGTCACTATCGCACACTCACCTGACCCGCCCTAACCCTAACTCACTTAAACCGCCCCTAACCCCAATATTTGTCACTATTGCATACATGCCTAACCTGCGCCCTAACCCTAACTCACTTAAACCGCCCTAACCCTAACATAAAACCAACCGCACACTTACCTGACCCCAACGCATGACCTAACACCACAGGGCTAACAATAGCAAAGCCACACTGACATCAGTATGTCTATTTTGTGTTTTCAGGATTTTGAGTTTCAGGATTTTGGTCTTTCAGGATTTTGGGCTTTCAGGATTTTGAGTTTTCAGGATTCTGAATTTTCAGGCTTTTGGTTTCAGGATTTTGATTTTCAGGCTTATGATGTTTCAGGCTTCTGAATGGGAACCATATATATATATATATATATATATATATATATATATATATATATATATATATATTCTTTAGGAAATGAACAAAGGATGTAGGAAATTAAAATATCATTAGGATTTTGAATAGATAGTCCCAATGTATGGAATCAGAGATTTCTCTACGTCTACGCCAATTATGAGTATTTCTTTATTTTCTTTATTAGCATAATCTATAAGAGAAATTATCATTTTAATATTGTCTGTGTGTCTATGATATATAAATTCAGTTTGATCATTATTTATTGTTTTGGATAGTGGTATTTTCATTCTGCTAGTTTATATTGTCATAAATATCTTACAGTCATTATTTAATAATGATATAGGTCTATATGAGGTACAGAGCTTTGGGGATTTGTTTTCCTTTAGGATTGCTGTGATTAAGGAATATCTCCAAGAGGGTGGTATTAAAGTTTGTGATTGAATTTCTAATAAATTTTTATGGAAAAGGGAGAGTATCTTTGAAGGAAAAAGTTTATATATTTCTATAATTTTGCCATCTTTACCTGGAGCTTTATTATTTTTATCCTCATTTATTGTATCAGTAATTTCTTTATAGGATATGGGTGCTTGCAGATCTAGTTTTAATTTTTCTGGTATTTTTTTATATTAGAACATTTTTCATCTAGATTTAATTGATTGATATGTATATTTTCTTTTTGGAAATGTTCCATATAGTGATTTTTATAGGCATCAAGAATGTCACCTATATCCAAGATATTTTTCACTTTCTTTTCATGGAAGATACTTTTAATGTTATTAGCTTTGGACTGAATTTTGAGTCTTGTGGATAAATTATGTGGATATTTGGGAGAAGTGGCCAAAGTATTAATTTTTAGTTTTTCTAAAGCTAAACTTGTTTTATGTGTTAGAATTTCATTGTATTTATTGTTTAATACTTCTACTTTCTTTTTCATCTCCAAGTGATTTTGATTTTTTTCAACTTTTACTGACAAAAGTTTGGATTGTAGATCTAATAATTCAGAATCCCATTCTCTGATTTTTTTTTATACCAAGTTAGGGTTTTACCATATATGTAAGCTTTTAATGAGTCCCATATCATTATTTTATCTCTGTAGTGTAATTAATATCTAAGAAGAACTGTAATTCAGATAATAGCCAGGGTTTGAACTCTTTAATTTTAGTTATATATGCCATAATTCTGGAGTTAAAGATTAATGGTGTGTACCCATTTTGAAGTTTTAGTATCAATGAACTGTGGTCTGAAAAGGGGCAGGGAGTGATTGAGAAATTAATGATTTTAGAGTGTAAGTCATAGGCAGCAAATATTTTATCTATTCTAGTTTAGGTACCAAATCTGTGATCTTGATGAGTAAACAACTAAGATTTATCGTCTTTAAATTTGAAAGTATCTACAAGATGAAATGACTCTACCCACTTGTTTAAAGCTTTTGATACAGCAGATGTATGCAGCGGTCTTTTATTTGTAGTTTCAGAAATATCAAATATACGGTTAAAATCTCCTCCTAATATTAAGTTGCCTTTATAATTATTGGAAATGAAATCCAAGTGTTTTTTAACAGTTCTTGTTCCAATGCCTGGGAATCAGTATAAATTGGCTAGGGTCCATATTTTGTTATTATATTTAACTATTACTAATGCCATAAGGCCTTCTTTATATTCATACTTATAAATGATTTCTGGGTTCATCCCATTTGTTTTCCATAAAATCATTACCCCTTTTGTCTTTGTCTTATAAGTGGATTGCGCTAATATCATATATTCCTTAGGATTCCATTTGTAATTGTCATTTGTTTTGAAATGAGTTTCCTGAAGGAAGACAACTTGTGCTTTGTTCAGTTTTAAATATTTCAGTAGATCTGATCTCTTGCTAGGATTGTTTAAGCCATTGGCATTTAAAGATAATACAGTTAAATCCATCTTAGGTTATTTAGACTATGCATTTTTTGTTTTATTGTGACTATTAAACATTTTCCTCTGATAGCTGTAAAGTATATGTTTGAGCTTTTAAAGGAAATTATCAGCTTTATACTTTGAGTGTTTACCAATGAAGTAATGTTTTGGTTAGGCATACTAAAAATGTTTTTGTGAAATACATTTAAATTAATCAATGTTAACAAAACTAAGATCCGCACTTTCCATGGAATAAAAATCATTCCTAATCTGATGGATAAACCTAAGTCCATCAGATTATCACTCATACCTTGACAATCCAGAACATCTGAGCTTCATAAATTGAATTATCATATGGAGAATATTTGTAATAGGAATAAGCAATATTTATATTATTTTGAACAGATATAGTACTATTGTAGATTAGACAAAATTCTAACACAATATAAATGTCTACTTATTGTATAAGCAATTAATATTTACATGAAAGATAGATGATAAGCAATTCAATCATAGTAAAGTAGGATGTATTATATATAAAACCTCAGTAAAAGATCATAGCACACAGTTATTTAACATATTCACCCTTAATGCTGAAGTCTTTCAAAACGTATTTCTTAATATAAATAGATGGTAATAATATTTATACCTAATGTTTATAATACAATGTATTTTACTGGATATATCAGAAGTTATATTTCATTGTTTGCCACTTTGTTGCTAACTTACTTAAAGCATCAAGTTTGCTTTATGTGAACATTGATGAAAGTTAGTGCATTATCAGTGCAGCCCCCTCCCCTCATTTCCTACACATAAGGATTTTCATATCTGTCATTTCTTAGTATAAAATGAGTGAAATTATAGGTTAAAAACAAGAAATTCACTTATTGTGATTAATGATTACAAGTTACCTTTCCATATTCATAAATTGCCATTTTATGGCATATACTGAAAGTTTTTAGATTTAAATTCCAACATTTTATTTTGTATAATCAGCAAAGGTTAAACTGAGTGATTATTGTCAATTTAATACTATTTGTTCAGAATGTGATTGTTACATTCTGTGACATTCCTAGTTCAGGCTTCTATTGTTTTCTTGAACAACTTTGTCATTTTGATGTCATGTATAAAACATTAGTTACCTTGGTAACAGCTTAAATATTATGTATGGTCAGGAATGGTTACTAAACCACAATTCAAGTTAAAGCAGTTATATGACTTGCACATTTACTTATATGAGAAAATCATCATGTTTCCCCTTGATGTCCAATATAGTGTATGTCATTTATGACAAGTTAAAACAGTAGTGTTATTAAACACAATTCCATGTTATTAAACTGAGTGTCTATTGTCAATTTAATATTATTTGTTCCAAATATGATTGTTACATTTTGTGGGATTTCAAGTTCAGGCTTCTATTGTTTCCCTTGAACAACTTTGTCGGTTTGATGTCATGTATAAAACATTAATTACCTTGGTAACCACTTAAGTATTATATATGGTCAAGATGGGTTACAAAAACTACAATTCAAGTTAAAGCAATTACATGACTTGTTATGCATATTTACTTATATAAGTAAATCATCACGCTTCCCCTTTATGTTCAATGTAGTGTATGCCATTTATGACACATTAAGACAGTAGTGTTATTATACACAAGCCCATGTTATTAAATCCTGTCTTTGATATCTAAATTCAGCAGACTGCTTCATCTTATATGGCGATTATATATTTTGTGTCTAGATTTACTAAAATCATGCATTACATAACTATTGAGTGTGTTTTTTTTTTTTTTGGCTGTTGCTTAGTTATTTGAGAGACCACAAGCTGTAATGCTTATTCTTATTATTAGCTCCTTCCAAGCATGTTTATACGGTTCATAGACTTTAAATTATGAGACCCTTCTAGGTTCTTATTTGTTATAAGTATATTTCCATCCTTACATACACACATATCAGTACTTCAAGCACGGGCAACAATGCCCATCCAGTTTTGCCAGAATACCATTTGCAAGTTCATGTGGTGTGTTTCCAGGCTGTTCTTAAATTATCCAAACCAATATTGGTCCTGTTCCATTTTACCAGCCTGTTCCATGCAGTGGCCACTCTGCTAGTGAATCACTCAACACACCTTTCATTCCCACAGATATTTCCACAAAGAAAATCTGATGACTCTCTAGCACTTCCCTGCAACCCCAAACACCCCTAGAATCAGTTATCCCCATATGCCCAATACGTCCGAAGAAGCTCACCTCCCAGATCACTGCAAAGGGTACTGCACAAGACCAAGTGCTCTTAGTCTTTCACAATAACTCAAACTTCCACTATTATGTAAGTCCTTAATGTGTTTGGACCAAAATACATTTTAAATCTAAAATTGTGCTTATTATTATTATTATTTTTTTTTTTAATCAAGAATCAACTTAATAAGCTAAACAAAGTGTTGGGAGACCATCAATATGTGTACTTTTAAAAAACAGACCTTTAATT
The DNA here is from genome assembly GCF_019279795.1 of Protopterus annectens. NCBI lineage: Eukaryota > Metazoa > Chordata > Ceratodontiformes > Protopteridae > Protopterus > Protopterus annectens. The sequence continues at coordinate 418,283,787 of NC_056741.1, forward strand.
ATATATATATATATATATATATATATATATATATATATATATATATGGATTCACTTCATAACCTCGATATACTGAAATCGCGAATTTCAGTATCTCGAGGCTATAAAGCCGAAGAGTGGAAATGTCGCGTAATCATTATACCGAAAGTGGAAATACCGACGCCCGAATAACCGAACAAGGTTACCGGCAGTATATATCAGAATATCGAAACCCAGCAACATAACTTTAATATACGGAACTGAAATACATAAAGTAAATACTGACACCATTACCCTACCCCAAACTGTGCAATGTCCGTACAATACTGACACCATTACCCTACACCCAAACTGTGCAATGTCCGTACATAGATACTGGCTTAGACTCATACAAGCCAACGGTAACGACGGGTATACATTCCACAGATGCTACTGCACAGATATAGCATGCCGTACGAAAGTGTACAATAAATCACATGTACTGCCAAAAAGCCTGCACATACGGTCGGACAAGAGTAGCATACATGCTACGAACTAAATACCAGGACACAAGTGATATGTACTGTGTATGCCAATCACATCTTCAGGAGCCTAGCAATTGCCATGAGGAAGTCAATCTGTGAATACGACTGCCTATTCCGTAGTATATTCTCAAACTGAGCATGCCTTTTAATAACGTTACGGCGCTTTGGAGATGGTGCAGCTCCACATGTCATCCTGACACGTAGTTCTTCGACTCTATCCTGCTCTCTCGCCAACACGGTCATCAGTATTGTCAGGTCACATGCTCTATGACCTAGTAGAGACTTTAATCTACAATGCCATGCTTCCACACTGTTTTGTGTACGTGGTAGGAACAGAGTGTTCAGATCATGTACATTCCAAAACGATGCTGGAAATAATGGTGGAAACCTTGTACATGCTGTACTTCTAGTGCAGAATTTCCTCATCTTGCCTAAGACATACCAGTCTGAGAAGTACTGTAGTAACTGTTTACCCTCAGCAGGAAATATATCTTTTATGGCCATAAAGCATGTTAAGACATCACTTTCTGGTACAAATGCCAATGCAACCAAACACTTTACATGTAGTTGGAAAGACATATTGGTGTTATATATGTGTGACAAACCTAACTGTTGCACCTTCCTCCAAATATTTTGCCCGAAGTGAAATAGGCAACCTTTGGACAAAACCCCCTGCATATTCAGATGTACACTTCTCCTGGCGGCAATCTCAAAGTCACTCAATATATATTTCAATTGCAGTTCTAAACCTTCCTTATTTAGCAGGTTTAGAACACAATTCCACATGAAGTTGTAGGCTTTCAGAGTCTTCTTAGTCATTAAACAGAATAACAAGGGCACACTTTTGTGGAATCCACCGTAATGCACTAGCCCATGTATGCTATATAGCTGCCGACAAATAATCCCCTTATAAAAGTATGTCCCATCCATTAACCATATTGTTGCAGTACTAAGATCAACTAGGTTCTGCTGTGTAGTGAATACAACGACGTTTGTATCAGTAGAACTATCACACATCCTCGTAGTTATGAAGGGACCACTCTTTGTTGGATAGTCAGAGATATTTATCTCATTTATGCAGAATACTTTCTCTTTACGTACATGTTTTCTACGTATCCGACCTACATGCTGAATAAGTGCCTTCCGTGTTGGAAGGCTTGGTGTTACATCGGCGGAAGTTGACGCCAGCACATCATCAACAACTATACAGGGGTTATCACGGGACACTGTGGATCGTACCCGTATATCATCACATATCCTGTACTTTTCCGTTTCTGTCGGGTCACCTCCATGGGAATGTTGCACCGTTCTCTGTAGTCTTTCACCATCGGGAACACTAATGGTAATTGCTCTGCCTTTACACTTCATACTTTGTTTCCATTTGCAGCACCAGTATGTCTTTTCTTCAACTACTTTCTCACGATGCATTACAAAGCCATCTAACAGCAGGACATAGCTCCCCTTCTGTGAACTTATGGGCCGATACACCGCTCCCAATGTACCTGGAGCATTTCCATTCATTTTGGTAACAGCGACAAGTCCGTGTATTGCAATATGTGCCATTAAACTACCGTTCGACATTTACAGATAGTTTGCAACGGTCGACATTTCAAATTTCACGGTTTCTTTACTGCGATATTTTGCTCTTTCGACTTTATAGCCTCGAGATACTGAAATTCGCGATTTCAGTATTTTGAGGTTATGAAGTGAATCCATATATATATATATATATATATATATATATATATGTATATATTTTTTTTTTTGTAAACCAAAAACTTCATTGCCAAGATTCATCTCAGAGGCTCCTCAGAGCCATTAAGCATTATCGTCACTCTGTCCCCATTACCATAGCAACCTGGGAGTGTCTGTTTCTGTTAGTGTATCTGTGTACTGCATACCAGAGGCTCGCAATGCACCTAAAGCACAGATTCACTGCACTGCAACTTCAAGCCTAAATTCCCTCTCTTTCAGCAAGGCAGCAGCCCGGAAAAGAACGGAGAGCAAACAGATAAAAAAAAATTTAAGATTTAAATTAAGATGGCCTAATGTTCAAACTAATTTTAGGATTTGTGACAATGGTGATGTCTAAAATGATAGTGGGCCTGCCTAGAGTTTTAGCTCTTATATAGGTAATAATCAAATTAATTCTAATGATATTTACTTTGTCACTACTTTTAATGTTATTAGTGACAACATTGTGAATACTGTTCATCAATTTTGGCCCATGTTACTCAGGGACAAAGAATTGGGTGGACTGCTGCCTAATAGGCTGCAGATCTCCTATGAGAGGGCTAGAAATTTAGGGGATATGGCAGTACATAATCAGTTCGAACTTCCCATTGTGGGATTTGGTACAGAAATGCCTATGTCCAAAGGTACTATACCCTGTTATAAATGCTCTGTCTGCAAAAATGTGGTCAAATGTTTTAAATACATTAATGGACATCATTTTTCTGTGAAATGTAACTTTAGTTGTAATACTTGTGGGGTTATATATGCTTTGAAGTACAGCTGTAATAAATATTATATTGGTGAAACTAGTAGAAGTTTCAAAGTGCAATTTCAAGAGCACGTAAGAGACATAAAATATGTTAAGACAGACAGCCCTTTAGGCAGTCATTTTTTGGACTTTCATAGTTCAAGCCCTGAATGTATTTGGGGCTGTGTTCTGGAGAAAGTCAAGGTGTCTTTGGGTGAATTGGTCAGCTTAAATAGTAAGCTGCGTAGAAAAGAAACCTCATATATTTTAAAATTCAATACATTGGAACCATTAGGGTTAAATAAAGATTGTGATTGGAACTATGTAATTTAATTTAATTAGCAGTGGGTGTGACTTGTTAATTTTATCTGTATATTACTATGGTGTTTTTTGTGTTTTTTACTCTTTGAAGGCTGTATAGCCGAGGCCTAAGGCAATAAATTCCATGGTGTATTTTGGCTTGCTTGTTGCTTGTGGTATTTTTTTTTTCTTTTTTTCTTAAAAAAAAAAAACTCCCAACAAGGTGCCACAACAAGAGATAACACATTCTTCCAGCCTTCCCACCTCTCACTCAGCAGATGTATAAACAAACTATTCTCTGCCAAAATATCACAAATCACAGTTTTATCCACCCCCTTCCCCTGGATCCATGCTAAAACACCAAATGTCTCTTTGCAATACACAAGCATCAGTAAACTTCGATCACAAGCCGGAACCCACAGCTTCGTGGAGACTAAAACAGAAATATATAACAGCTGCCAGGCACAGCTGCATCCACGCACACCATATCAGGATTGATCAAACAGCACTCGTAGCTATGATACCTGTCATAACTGATATTAACTATATTTAGACAGAATAATGATGACATTTATACTAAGAGCTTGCTACTATTATTTAACCAGGATATACATGACATTTCTAAATCATACTTTAACTGAAGAAGGCATTAGTCTCCATGACAGCATTTTTTTTTCAAAACACTGTACTGTTACTGCTATTATATATGATGTTAATTTGTTACATTTGAGTCTGAACTCTGATGAATGGTACCTTGTTGAATTAGTTAATTAATTACTTAAATTATTGTAAGTAAAATCAATGAAAAATGAACAAGATAAGTATTCACTGAGTTCAAGTAGGGGAATAGAAACTTCTATGTTTGTATTGTATGTTGTTTTGTTTGGCTTATTTATAATGCAAATAGTAACTCATCTTGACCTACCTTTGTTTGTGAAGAATTATTGGACTCTTTGAACATTCTGAATAAATCATTACTGTTTCTCAGTTGTTTAAGAAATCCTCCTTTTTGTTTTCAAATAAGAACAGATGACAAGTAATGTATCATATCAGTTGATACTTTAAGAGATGTAGTTGCAAGAGTTTTTATTTTTTTTGGGGACAGCTATCTTGGAATCAGTTTTTTGTTTCTTCTTCTTTCTAGCATCAGTCCAAGGATTTGTTTCTTTTATTCTTTTAAGAGTAGGGGACATCCATTCCATTTCTTCTGGAATAGATACTATGTTGTTGTTTTTGATGAATATAGTAGCTTCTTTTAAGTCATTAAAGGTTCTCATCTCATTGGCAAAAAGTATTTTTATCTTGGCTGGAAAGGCCATCTGTGCTTTAATGTTGTTTTGTTTCAACAGTTGTATTATTGGCCAGACTTTTTTCCTTTGTTCTAGTATTCTGGAAGAATAATCATTGTCAAACCTTATCAGGCTTTGATTATATTTTAAGGGTGATTTTCTCCAAGCAGATTTTAATATTAGTTCCTTGTCTAGAAATGAAAGAAATTTTATAACTATGGATCTAGGTGGAGTATTTGTTGAGTTAGAAGTAGGTTTCCTCAGTGCTCTATGTGCCCTTTCAATTCCAAATGAAAGTCCCTCTTTCAAGTCTAAAAATTCAGGAATCCATGTTGTTAAGAATGAAATAATGTCTTCTCCTTCAATGTTTTCAGGCAGACCAAAGATTCTTATGTTGTTTCTCCTTTCCCTGTTTTCTAAGTCATCTATTTTGTTAAGCAGCCATGTATTCTGTTCAAGCAGAAATTCTTTTTGGAATTCTTCCTCTTTGAGTCTCCCTTCAGTGTCATTTAGAGGAGTCTCTATATTTGTTATTTTTGTATGGTGTTGCTGTAATAGTTCCTTAGGAGTATCAGTCTATTTTTGAGAATTTAATTTGAGGTTTTCTAAGTCATGTTTAAACAGGGGTGTAGCCAGGATTTTCATATTTGTACTCACAACTCCCAGATTGCTGCCCCCTCAACAAGACACACCCACTTTAATACTGCTGGCCAAGCCACACCCCCTTTATATTGCTGATTTCTGAACAGATCACTTGGAAGTATATGCCAGGGTAGTAATTACACGATGCATGAACATTTTCATTCCAAAGGTACATCTTCCGTAAGTCAAAAAACAAAATACATTTCCATTTACACTAGGACAGATCAGTTTACCCCCCCCCCCAATATTACTCTTCTTCCCCTTGCAGCCCCTAACCCCTGTAGTGGCTCATTACACCTCCAGTGATGCTGCTGACTAAAGGACTGTCAGGGTCTAGGCATCACATGTGGTGTGTTGTGGTCTGTAGGTACAACATACAGTGCTCTCCTAGGTAACACCCAAGCTATGAGCCACAACTACCTCCCTTTCACCAGCATGGGTCACCTGGCAATGCATGATCACTCCTATGGCCTACAGTTACACTAAGCCTTTTTGGAATGGTAAACCTTACATTCTCAACAGCAAATACATTTTAGCTGGGCTAAGTCATACTGCCACTGACAATTAATGAAGATGTGTACCCATGAGTGTCAATCAAGCAAAAAGTAAAGCAGTTGAAATTTACATCCTTACTACCCTGCTTATGTTCTGTGAATCTCAAGCCTTTGCTAAAAGAAAATTGGTTAAAGCAAGAAAATTACCCTAGGTGCCAGAACCGGTGGGACTGTTTACTGTCACATGCTCTAGGCGCTTGTTTGGAGTATTTTTTAGTCTTATGATCCAGTGATAGTCTGAACAAAATTATTGGAAAGAAAAGAAAAGAAATTCAAGGAAAAAATAAGTTTTGCCTAAAGTTTAATGGTCAAAGCTGACACGATACCACCCAATATGCTGAGAAGGCAACAGTTTGAAAAGACAAAAAGCTTATCTGCAAATGCAGGCTGCCTCTCAACCCTCCCACAAAATGAAAGCAGTCACTTTATGTATAGCCCTATGCTGTTACATGCTGAAAGAACACAACATGAAAGCAGTCACTTTATGTATAGCCCTATGCTGTTACACGCTGAAAGAACAAATGAAGACACTCAGGTTTGATTGTGGAAAATGTCAAAGAAAATGACCACATGGTTTTCAACCCCCTTGGAAGCTAGTGTAAGTGATCTCATGTGCACATATCTGAGTAGTGCTGGTTTCTGACTATGCTGGGTACAGGGCATTAGTTGGGAATGGGGTCCCACTACTAAGCCTGTTTCAAACTTCCACTGTACAGAATAATTTACTGCCAAGCTCTATGCATATTTAAATCGTTCCATTGACATATCTTCCACTCTCAGAAATAAACACAACATCAAATTCAAAACTAAAGCCCTATGGGCTGTATAATAAAAGAAAAAATACTAACTGCATGAAAAAATAAATGTAACTCTCAGAAAGCTAAAAACACTTTCGCTAAACTAAAACAATGAACTCAGGATTGTGATTAAATCAACCAAAGCCTGATATGAGGTAAAAATATAAACCCAGGTGAAAGATAACCACAAAGTATTTTTTAACTGTGCTAGAAATCTCAAACAATGACTCCCACCAATCTTCCAGTATTCTCACATAAAATACCTGCATCTAAACCCCCCTCAAATCTCTCAATTTCTGAAGTTAGTACCCAAGGCCAAGAACATAATGTCTATTGCGACTGGCTAACATAGTAGACTGCCTACTGGTTAGTCTGAAACCTGATATGTTGAATCCCCTATAAAGGCTATTCAGTACTAATCTCAAAACAGGTTTTGTGCTGGATGAATGAAAGAATGCAACAGACTTTCATGAAGGTGGGACTTCAATGGGCCCAGCATACTCACTATTGTAAGGAAATCCTTTTTCATTGTGCAGCTTATATCTAAAGGTATATCATCCAGATCCAAGCATACAATTGTTCCCCTCTACTTGGCATTCATTAGGCCAATCACTGAGTGAGTATAATGCACCTTTTAGTATGTACCTGTCCAAACACTTCTCAGAAATGGATGCCATGTAACCCTCAAAAATTTAGGAATTATTCCAAAGCAAACCTTGTATTAATGACTTATACCATGCTAAATTTTCCATCCCCCAAAACAACGTGAACTCTGCTACCACTATGCAAATTGTTTACAGAAACCCTATACCATCATGCAAACAGCTGCACTGAGGTAGCTGTACCCACAAGGAATAAGCAGAGAACCAACACAGATAACAAGCCACCCTGGTGGAATCCCAGTATCAACTTGTATAACAAAAGGAGGAAAACCATGGCCAATACTAGGAACTACAATACCCAGAAGGGTATGAAACTCCTCAAACTAAATAAGCAACTCAGAAATCTTATCAAGCCCACCAAAGCCAGATTTGCAGCAGAAATATCCTCAAAGACAAAAGATAATGACAGGGCCTTCATCAGCTTTGTCAGCAACCTCAAAGGTAACATGACAGTATGCTGAACAAATTTTAAATGGAACCACTTAAAAGGAATCAGAGGATATAGCAAACCTGCTGGCTGACAAATTTAATCCCAATTTCACCCCTTCTCCCCCTCAATACCTCTCAGGAGACACCCTCAACCATAACTCTTCTGGCTATCACTAGCAAACAAGTTTTCAATGCACTCTCTAAGGCAAAGAATACTACCTCAATAGGCCCTGATAATATCCTGGGATACCTCTTGGATAGCATGAAACATGAGGTATCAAGCATTCTAAAATCACTGTTCAAAATTAGCCTACTAATTGGCTTCATGCTGGGTGAATGGAGGACTGCAGTAGTTAATCCTTTGCACAAGGTTTGGCCTTCTACTGACTTGGATAACCACAGACCATAAGTCTGACTGGTCTTGTACGTGAACGCATGGAAAGAATTATAAAATATATTTTAAATAAAGACACAGGGAACCTATTTTCTTATTTACTTCTACAATTATTACAGATATTGAAATAAAATAGCACAAGCACCGATAGCCATTTGCTAAATACATTCTCACAATGAAAACAGACTCAGCATGAGCAGTAAACTTCTCTGCCCTTGAAACTCACATTCATTGACTTGGCAAGAAAACCCACATTAAAAGAAAATGCATCTGACAGTGGAGGATTAAGTTTACCTTTGAGATGTTTTCAAACCATAGGCTCCTTGCACACATTTATAGGGCCATGCACACATGTATGTGTTCTTTGATTCACCCTCATGATAAATTATATTCCTTATATAATACATCACAATTTTTTAGAATGGTGTTTTAAATTTGTAGTTATGAACATTCTTCTAGAAAGCAATGAAACAAAATGTATGAAATAATGATAAAGCTACCCATTTCACAAAATTTTGGCCATAAAATGCCACTCAAACTTCTATCATTATAATCCACCAATATTACTCAAAAAGCACAATCTTTTCAGAAGCAAAAGTCATCCAGACAATTCTACCTTAAAGAGATCTGTAACTAAGAAAAGAGGTTGCTACTAGCAAACAACTTTACATTTCAATGTTTCATCTACAAATTCAGTGCCTGATGCCTTTGAAGAATAAATTGTCTTACATTAAAAATGGTAAGCTGGTAATATTGCAACAGGGAATGACTGACAATCCAACAACAAGTTACTAGGCATCTTATACAAAGGAGGACACACTCAGGAGTGTAGCTGGGATTCCACCCATGTCCCTGCTGGACTTGTCTAAACATGGGCTAAACTCTAACCCTCAGGGCCAATAGCCTAGTAACTTCCTATGATCCTATGAAGAGTGATGTAATACAGGGATGTCCAGTGAGTTGTATACTTTTTGCATTAGTTGTATATTGTCTGCATTACAAATTATGCATTTTGCATCTGAGTTGGAGATTGCTGGAATAAAGGCTCTGTGAGTTGCTTTTCTATTGGCAGATTTTGTTAGAACTGTTTAAATTTGTTTCTATTTAAGCACTGTATGGATTTGCTCTCAGTTTGCCGGAGCTGCTCAGAGTTTGGCATTCTTAGCCAGAGATCTGAAGTACATTTAAGAGAATCCATGACATCCACTGAAATCTTCAACAAATAAGTAGAATTTAAGCCTGTTTTGGGTCTATATTAAATCAGCGAATGCTTAAAAAAGCAAACGCTGATTTATTGACCCCATGTAAGCGAAAGCTTACAATCCCGAACACTTAGAACAGAGATTTCTTTACCAGGGAAAAAAAATTGCTGTTCCAAAAAAGAAAAAAAAAACATTACATAAAGTGGGGGGAGCCCCCTACTTAAATATACCAACTCTGAGATTGCATTACAGTGACGAAAATGGCAAAATAATGAAGGCGGCCAAGGTATTTCTTTCCCAGGGAAAGAATTTGCTGATATGCCGTTTTGGTATTTTGCCATTTCGTGCTTTCAAGTTCGATCAAGAAGCATTCAAAAGAATGTGTCTTCGATCATATAATAGGGAACCTGTTTTTTGCACTTGTGTGCTGTATTTCACTGAACTATTGCTTTTTTTATACTGTTTTTGCTGCTGTGACTCATTCATTCTGCACGTGTATATTTTGCTGCATCTGCCTTAAATAGCACAGGCTAGAATCAGCCTTGCTGAATCTAGACTGTTTGGTATCACTTAATCACTAAAACCAGCCATCTTACATTAAGAGGCCCCCCCTTGTACCCTTGTGGCAAAAGTATGTAGCTCAGAACCCATATGAGTTGGAAATTGCTGAAATAAAGGCTTTGTGAGGGGCTGTTCTACTGGTAGATTGTATTAGATCTGTTTAAATTAATTTGTATTTGAGCACCGTGTTTGCTCATAGCTGCACACAGTGCATTGGGGGTTAGTGGAGCCTTGTATAGATGCAAACACCTAGAATCACATTTTTTCCCTGAACAACACTCAGTGAAAGCCTCTCAGGCTTCCTTGCTGCTCTTCGGGCAATTTGGTTGTGCACCGCTGCACTACAGACAGCTCAGCTAAGCACTGTCAAGCATCGTCCTACTTTCTTCACTAATCCTATATAGTGTTAAGTCCTCTTGCTAATCCCAGAGCAATAGCTGATCTTTTCCCCTCCCACAAACCAGGAATTACCTGCTGCTATGGACAATTAGTTCCTAATGTTTCTTCAGCCAGCCTGATTGACATGGGTATCCTGAGGTAATGTAGCAACTGCCTCGTGTGTAATGACAACCACCTGTTCCTAAAGCAAACAAATACAGTATGCAAGAGATGTCACTATACCATGAAATTGAATCAGTCCTCTCACATAACAATAAATAACGCATCAAAAAGGCTGTCAGTTCACATACCTTTCCTCTTACACGAGATAAAGTCAAGACACATAAACCCCGCATAAGCGGTGGTACTCAGTAAAAGCTTACCAAAAGACCATAGACCTTCCAAACACAGACAAGCCTCACATACAGGTACATACCAGTACACATACTAACACATATAACAGTATCTCAACAATCAAGGCCCTAAGGCAAAACACTTCAAAACCAAATTTCCTAGTCATAGGTGACTCAATAGTGAGACACACAGATGTCCCTCTCACTGGGCTGGACAAGGAGAAGGTCATAGTCAGCTGCCTGTTGGGTGCCAAGATCTGCTAAATCATGCATGCACTCAAGTCACTCAGCAGCAATTACTGCTATGACTTTGTCATAGTACATATTGGAGTGAATGATTTGAGACATACCTCTCTGGACTATATGAAGATAGACATGATAGAGCTTGCAGATTATGTGTGCTAGGCAGGTATGGCCCTAGCACTAAGCAGCATTCTAACTTCACCTAGGATGATGCCACAGTACAGACAAAAAATGATTGATTTTTTACAATTGGTTTAGCTTCTGGTGTCACTCCAATTGGATCCAGTATCTGTCAGCCTGGGATGACACAGTCGACAGGCCTCGATGCTTCACTAGAAATGGCAATCACCTGTCTCCTCAAGGCTTTAGAATATTGGTGAAGATGCTTGCCTCCCCCATAGAGCCTTTTTTAGGCTATGTCAAAAGAACAAAACTCTAGAGACAAACTCATGGTAATGCTTTTTAATGTTAGAAACAGTAAGCTGCACTCCCTGAAAACATTCCTCACCTTGGAAGATCAGAAATCTGTACAGTGACTGAGACTTGGTTCATAGTCATAGAGAGTACCCTGGCCATGCAGGAATAAATGCCTTCCACCCATTCTGACTCAAAAACAAGCATGAAAGAACTAAAGATGAAGGTGCATCCATTTTCATTAAATCCAAATACACCTCGTGACTGGTGAAACAGTATGACTCTCTTGAGCTACACCAGGTCCAAATAACTACAGGCAAAACACCATACCACATCATAGCTAGCTGCAAGTCCCCACCATGAACCAGGATAAGCACACTACCTACCTGGACTTGCTTAAATCACTCAGTATACAGTCAAACAACTTGGTCACGGAAGACTTCAACTACCCATCCATTGAGTGAGTGGCTTACATGAACACAAACATGACTGCACTGAGGTTCTTGCACTTTTTTAAGTCAAATGCACTGGACCAGTTAGTCTGCACCCCGACAAGGGGCTCAAATGTCCTAGACCTATTACTTACCACCATGGGGGGGCTACTGTACTACCCCCAGTGTTCTGCCCTCCCTAGTTAAGTCAGACCATAATTATATCTCATTTGAAGTAAAGATCAGACCTAACACTCCCAAAGGATCAAAAAAAACTTTTTTTTTCCAAAACAAACTATCACCTCCTAAGCGATGGTGTAAATGGTTTCAAAGCCCCTACTAACACAGGCAACAACAATTCCTATGTGGAGAAGTGCACAATTGCCCTATATAGCCACTTAAGCAAATGTATTGACTCAGCAGTACTTGACAGGACTAAAACTGGGTGCTCTCACAAAAACAAGCCACCCTGGTGGACTGCAAGTATAAATAAGTTATATAACAAAAGAAAGAAACTGATTTCTAAGAACAAGAAGGAACAAGAAGGAACATACTCAGCAAAGGAATACTACCCTACACAGCCTAAAAAAGTAAATCAAAAACCTTGTAATGTCCTCTAAAGCAAGTTACAAGACTAGTCTGGCATCCCTAACTAAAGATAATCATAAGGCATTCTTTAGTTACATCTGAAACCTTAAAGGAAATACCCATCTGTGTGCGGAACTTATAGTGGATGGCAGCACTCACACTGAACCTGTAAAAATTGCCAACCTGCTGGCTGACAGATTTAGTGACAGTTTCACCCCTTTGCCCCCACCAGCTATACCCCATAGCATTTCTGACACCTGTTTTCTACCATGTATCTCCAAAGGACAGGTCATTCAAGAGGTCTCTAAGGACAAATATATGGTCTATATGAGACCAGATAACATCTGAGGCTGCATACTAAACAGTCTAAAACAAGGCCTAGCAGAACCACTTAGCTGTCTCTTTAACCACAGCCTGAGAACTGGTTTTGTGCTGCAGTAACAGTAATCCCTTTGCACAAAGGGGGTCCATCAACTGACTGCAGGAACTATAGACCCATTAGCCCAACCAGACTTATCTGCAAGGCCATGGAAAGAATCGCCATGGATGTTATCAACCAGGGCATAGGCAACCTTCAGACTATTGACCCAAACCAGTTTGGTTTTGCAGGGGTAGATCTTGCTTATTAAACCTGGTGAACTTTTCTGAGAAAGTCACCAAAGCCCTGGATGAGGGTAAAGCAGTACGCACTGCCTTTCTTGATTTGGCCAAGGTGTTTGACACAATTCCTCACTCAGGAATCATTGAGAAACTCTCCCAGCTGGGTATCAACCCATTTGTCACTAGATAGGTAGCAAACTGGCTCTTATACAGAATGCACACTCAGTTTTGGGGAATCAACCTCCACCAGTAGACCAGTTACCAGTGGTGCATTACAGATATCTTTACTGGGCCCTCTACTGCTTGGAATTTATTTTTCTGAAGTCCAGTCAAATGTTGATGGCCTGTGGTTTACTAAGTTTGCAGACACCTGTAAATTGGACACAGTGATAGAGTCCCCCAGTGACATCAACAAATTACAAAAGGGACTGACACAGAGAAACAATTAGTGCCAAGGCCATGGACTGAAACTAAATGCAAAAAAATGCCTCATTATCCCCTTTGGCAGAGAAGTAGACCCTGTTAGTTATGATATAGACAGCACCTCTCTAAGCTCAAACACAGTGGTGCGTGACTTCAGAATGCAGGTTGATAGCAATCTAACTTTCATCACCTGCATCCACAGTAGTAAGGAAAGCCTTCTACACAGCTCATCTCATAAATAAGGACATCGCATCCAAGACCAGGGAGGTCATTACTCTGCTGTACTCAACCCTTATCAGACCACTGATTGAATGTAATGCTCCCTTCTGTATGTACCTCACCATACACCTGCAGCAGCTAGAGAGACCACAGAGGTTTCTAACCAAGAGAATTCAGGTCCTCCAAGATATGACCTATATGGAAAGACTGAAATCCCTGTCACTGTACTCTGTATCATACAGGCTGCTGAGAGGTGACCTGTTCCTGGCCTACAGAGCAGTTTCTAACCCTGCCCTAGTGGAAATGCTGCACATCTGAAAATCAAATGGAACAAGAGTCACTCACTCCAGAGATCTCAACCTAGCCTATGACATTAATAGACTTTGGGCGAGAGACAGATATGTCTCCCAGAGATTGCCACTCCTCTGGAATAAGCACCCTCTTCATGTGAAGCAGTGCACCTCAATGACCCTGTTTATGGGCAACCTTGACAATTGGATGAAAAAACATAAATTCCCCTGGGGTGGGACTTATGGCCTTCATGGGCAGGGGTACTCACTGCTGATTATCGTGTCACTCTGCAAACAATGATCATCTAATTATGGTCAACTAGGGTACGTGGGGTTTTCATATGGTTTGGCTTGTAAAGCCAAAGCAAGTCTTCCACTCATACGGCAAGTGCAGCGGCCCACAAAACAGCAAGACAAACCCCAAAAAACTGCACTCAAATGGTGGTTCAAACTGAAGAAATACTTCATTTCATCGGCCCAGTTCAGGTCTTTTTTGAACTGGGCTGATAAAATGAAGTATTTCTTCATTTTGAACCAGCATTTGAGTGCTGGCCAGTTGTGTCTAGGCTTGTAAAGGTCCTCTGGCCATTAGCCTAGTAACCTCCTGTGAACTTATGAACCTATATATGAACTGACCAGAGGTTTAAATAGACGGTATTACAGGCGCTTACATAAATCAGATGGAGGATGATGTGGTGCATTGCTTTTTATACATGAAATCAGCTAGGCAGAATACTTTGGAGCATAATTAACATATAGTTTTTACAATAAATGTCCTGTTTTGCTTAAAACAGATGCTGAAAATTGATGTTTATGCAAAGCAGGATACTGTATTATACTGTTTTCTGATTGTTTAAAACAGAGGTTTAAATTAATGCCTGTGTAGACAAAGATAGTTTACTGTGCTTTTAAAGCAATGGGAAATTTGAATATATGCCGCCATGAAACTTGGGAAATCATTAACAAGTTAATTGGATGAACGTTCTCATTGGTTATAACAAATAAAATATCAGTGTTAGTAGTTATTAAAATGTAGAATATAGTGTTTATATTAATGACTGGTGAAGTTTTTGAGTACAATATGAATGCTTATACTTAAGACATTCAGTATGCATTTTCATACTGTTTCTACACTCATTTTAGTGGCTTTTAGTGTTTACCTCCTATTGAAAAATAGCATAAACCATATCCATGCCTTCTTCATCTATAGTAATGTCTAACTCAGCTAAGGTATAGATATTCGCACTTTCACAGCAAGCATAACACAAGATTAGCAGCTTTGTGCAAATACTATAATTACCTGAAGCAATGCATGATTGATGACCATCTCATTTGCCTCTTCTGTGACAACAGTCTTGCTATTCTTTGCAAATGTTTCACTGTTAAAAATAATGAACATTTTCTGTACCTCTAGGACCAACCCTCTTGCTTGTCCTTTTTTCTCCTGCTTATAGTTGTGAGGTTAAAAAGAGTTGTCATACTATGGTCATTTGCTGCAGCCATCATCAAACACTAGAATTTCCCAGGACTTCTATGAGTGAAGTATAATGCACTTGTAACCTTTAAATGCAAGCTCAAGATATCCAACCTAGGAAATCAGCATTTCTTAACCTGAGGTACACTTTGCCGATGCACAAGTATTTTAATGTTCAATCCCCCAGCTTTACTAATATGCATCATAACTCCTCCATCTCCTTTAACTTCTACCACATATTTTCATTGTTAAATATAACATACTACATACTGTGACATATTATTCAGATTACTGACCTTGTATGCAGCACCTACAGTCATCCACTAAAGGCACCGGGCAAAATAACTGTGCTCCTGATAACGTTTCTGCCCAGCATGTGTGTGTAGTCACGTTTACTAATCATGTTGTTTCTATGTCTATATCTACTTCATCAGCATACTTCCTGTATGTTTTCCATGGCTACTTCTTCGCATTTTTGCTATGCGTATACCAAATTTTATATTCATTAACTCATTCATTTAGTTTTTACAAGTCATGCGTGATCTATATGGCTACTTTGTCATGCAGACTTGGTCATGTAAAAGTGACTTTTGTTGTCTTAGTTTACATATTATAAACCACTGAGATTTTAAAAACAAACCTGAATGAAAATAATAGACTAGAATGGAATACAACAGAGAGGAAATTCATGTTATATGTAACAACTACAGTAAAATATTGATGAAAAGAAAGTGCTATCCTATTTGCGTAAATTACTTCTTAAGCACAAAAGAAGCCACTTCATCAGAAAAAAAGGTTGTCGTCCAAGGGATTTGTAAGCAACTCTCTCTCCGACACGCACATATGCATACACACACACACACACACACACAAAGGAACGGAACCTGTAGAATAAGTAACATAAGTCTATGTACACACGGGCGCACACACACACACACACACACACACACACACACACACACACACACACACACACAAACCATTCATTTTACGTACTTACCTTCTGTCTCAATGAAGCGACTATTTTAAATTGCTCGCGCGAGTGAAAAAATATGCTTACATCCGTGTTAGCGTGCATACGATGCACACACGACCCTCCTTAAAGGAGAAGACACAACTTTAGCTTTTTCTCTTAGATCCTAGTGCCTGCCTTATGCTACCCCCTCCACGCAAACACTGTACTGAAATGCGTACAGTCAGTACGCCTCCCGACGTCCCTGTGTTTAAAGCTCTCCATCTTCAAAGATAGTTCCTGTAAGGTAGATGTCATCAATTGCAGTTCTTTTTTCAAAGCAGCATCTGGATGAGAATTCCTTGAGTTGTTCATATTCAGTGACTCAATATTTCTCCAAGTTACTTAACAGGAACATTTTAGTAAATCCCCACCATAATTGATATTTATGTAGTTTAGTAGGTTATCCATAGATTTCTGATGTTTTAAGCTTGAAAATAATAAACTTTTCCTATATTATTATACTAGTTTATGGAGCTCTCAAAATTCATTGCTCTCAGTTGGCCATCTAGGCTCCACCCCTTCTAGGGATATCTGATTGCCTTGTCAGGGTATACTGTATCACCTGTAGCTGAAAGCCTCACACAAGCTCATGTTTCCTTGTCAGATGCAAAATTTGATATTCACATTGCTGTGGGTGCCACTATGACATTCGTACTGTTCCAGATATGTGTGCAGCACTTAGAATCAAACAGCAGATGTGGATATCAGTGATCTAGACACAGACAACTGCTACACATGCCTAGGCAGAACTGATGACTGTTCTCCATGGCATGCATGAGGACAAATGGCAGCTGCTCAGTCACCTGAGTGTCAACATAATGAGGCAATAGTACTACTGAGAACACTGGTGGCATATGCCGCATCCACAGCTGCATCCATGGAACACACTATGCCGAACATCCAGTCTGCTTTCACTAACTATGTGGTCTTTTGCCATGGGAGGGTTTAGGTACAAGGTGGAGATGGACACGAACATGGTGTCTTAGATCAGAGGAGGCATACTGTTACATACATACCATTAGAGTTGCATGATGGTATTTGGCCTGGCATCCCTGGTCATGGGTAAAATTTGCTCAGCCCATGGGATGCCAGTTTAGGGTACTCAGTCAAGGTCTCATAGTTATTCCCCATCTCTGTCACAGGACAGATCAAGCTCTGACACATTTAGCTAGCATAATAGACAGCAATCACTTAGTAGCACTCCAATTCCATTGTAAGAGGATGTAATCTCTGACAGTTAACACAGTGGAGGATGGCAACAGTTACATAGCAGCACCTCAAAGCCATTACTGGAGGATGTGATCCCTGACAAATACCAAACACCTAGAGTACAAGGTTATTAACTTCCCCTTTTCTGATCCTACTCCACATAATAATGTTGAAATCAACTGTGGCTGTGTTCTCTGTGCAAGTAGCGATGCCCACTCCCAAACCTGTGGGAGTTTAATAATATGGTCATTGTGGCCAGTCCATGTACTGTTCTATACATTCTAAGTGTTACATCATGCATCATATCATTATGTGCTGTCTGTGTTGTGGTCCATAGCTGTGGACCAGGTGCTTCTGCTTTGTCAGTCCTACAATATATTACACCCATCACTGCCTCTGCTGTGGCACCAATATTGCATTACCTTCCACCATATCTGGTCTCTACCTATGAGCCTATGAACCTACTATGGTGTCAGATGGTTGTACTGCCTGTACCTGCAAGACCTTGTTGCATAGCATAACACATTTTTGCTGGATATCTCAGAACTATACTGTAATACCCAACTGGAGGTGCCTAAACAGTGGAGTCTGCCTTTTGGGAGTTCAAATACACATTCAGAAATGTTCTGGTTTCAACATGGATGATGTGGCGTGTCATTTACCCCATAGTCCATGGATTGTGAATGTGGGGGGGCATCATCCATGGCACAAGAGCATATCCAGCATTATGTGCAACACACAGCATATATCATTATAGGTGGGCTACTTCCAACATTCTTAGTAGATGTCCATATAGCCCATTTTATCTGCAGTGTGCGTGCACCCACTAGGGATTTGACCCTGTAAAAAAATCTCCTCACAGGAGTCTTTGCTATAGGTTAAGTGTGAGCTAAATGTGTAAATCAGATTAACTGCCCGGGTTGTGCATAGTCAAATTATAGATAATGCTCAGTGTGTTACAGATCCCCTGGTAGCTCAAGAAGTAGTAGCCCTTCCTATTTGTATATCTCTGTGTATTAGGAGTTGGTGGGCTTTAATAACAATATGCATGTAATCTATGGCACTCAGGACCTCAGGGATGTGTGCAGTCAGTGTCACAGAATGCATGCATGGTATTGGTTTTCTCCTTGGTGTCCTGGTAAGACAGAAATTCTCCTCCAAATGTTGCAGGATAATGCTGAGGAATTAGTTAAGGAGTAATGAGGCAGAAACCTGTAATATACATAACATGACCCTGACGGTTGCTGGAATCCTCCTGTAGCTAGGATGGTCAATGTTGCATATACAGGAATGGGCACACTATGTATTCCATTTCATTCTGCTTATGGGGAATGCATTTCAATTATGTCCCATAGCTTATCCCTGTCCATTCTGAAGTTATCATTTATTTGCATTTCTGTCAGATATTTATATGGAAGCCTCTGCCTGTACAGACTTGTTTGGCTGTAATACATATCATTACCAGCACAACCTCTGATGGTGGCTACCGACATGCTGTTGGGTTGTTACTGCTGCTTTGAATAGCATGGCTCCCATTAGGTACGCCTTAAATCATGGTGTTCAAAATGGGAAGGGGAGACACTATGCACATTCATTTTATATATCTCTGAATCAGTTTGCTGTCTTGGTCTGCTGCATTTGCATATCCTGAGCAGTCTAAATTAAATGTATCTATTTGCTCATTTGCACATCACATAGCCTGAATTGTTGCACTTCCATTCAACTGATGTCTTTGACTTGCCCATACCCTGCACATGGCTGCATCTCACTCTGTTTTGCACTACACATTGTACTACCCTTTTTTATAAAGCCCAGCCTAGATCTGCCCTGGTCTTATACCTTGCTAACATGTACCCAGTAAATATACTTAATGTTCTGTGATGCAGCAAGAGGAATGAAAGTGAATGTGTAGTCGACAGGGTAGTAAAAATGAAAGATGAATCATGTAAGTACAAAAAGAATACTGTGATGTAAATTTGAAAACTGACATAAACAATGAACATTGGGAAATATGAGAGGGAAAGTGATAGCAGGAGGCTACATGTAATTAAAACATACTGTATACAGCATCATGTAAGAACTGACTCATACAAAAAGATATTTAAGCCTGTGGGGGCGGTTCTGCTACAGGCATCCACTACATTTAACCAAGAGTTTTTTGTGTCCTAATTGACCAAAAATAGACGGCACTCTGCAATAGTCTCTGGGGAATAACAGAAAGGAGGCTTCCGAGGCAGGAAACTAGGTTATACAATTCCCTTGAACAGAAACATTAGGCCCCTTGAACTGGGTCTGGAAAGTGTCACTGCACAGCTCTTGATAACATCAGCTCATAAATTAATTTATTTATTCATGAATTCTTTCATTGGTGAAGTCATTCTGTACATGCTTTCAAGAAGCAGATATTGTTAGGGGTCAGCTGTACACTCTACAACCACAGTAATCTTTTACTTCCTACTATGAACTTTCCAGATATCTGCCTCAATGTTCTGTCAGCGTGAATAGTTCAACCAGGTACATTTTCTTTTGGCTTTGTAGATGAATAATAGCAACAGTGTGAGAGTCCTTATAGCACCACAACAAATGCAGAATGACAACTTTTGTTGGTAAGTAATAAATGTTTAGCCTGCTTAGTCTTCAAATGTTCACACCAGCTGGATAGGTTTTAGGTCCAAGTTAGTTGTAAAACAGTGTATGTGCTTCCACTCATCCCTCCCCCCAAAAAACCCACTATATGTTTATTGTGTATTCCTGAACTCTTTCACTGTTTTAACAGGATCACCTACTCAAAGGGGCTGTATAAAACAATACCTCCTTACATTGCCCCACTCCATCCCCTCTTAAACTGTGCTGTCATGGTTTTCCACATTTGTTTTCCTGAATACCACTGTCTTTTGCACTTTGTTCATTCTTGTGAAGTTCTTAGAAAGCCTCAACAAACTTCCCTATTTTCTGCTGTCCATTTTATATCCCTGCGTATGCAGACTTTACACCATTTTAGCTTTGTTCAAGTAAAATGTCACTCTTCTTCCAACACCCTTTTGAATACAGGGTCTTCAGACTGATGTGCCACATTTGCTGTGGGGATTGCATAAATGTACATCCAGAGACAGATCATAGTCAAATTAGGCCCTGGCCAAGACAGTGGACCAGCCCCCCCCCCCCACAGCCATACTAATACCTCTCAAATGTACACATTTTTGTAGAATGTCCAGATTTTTGCCTCATATTTTTGGTCTGTTTTGCATAAAATTCTGGTTTTCTGGCAAATTAGTGGCAAATAATTAAAGACTGAGGTTAGAAAATAATGACAGGAATTTGAGTTTCAGACTTCATACCATTCAGAAAATTCATGCTAATGCAAAACCCGTTATTCTATCAACTTTCTAAGTTTGTAAGAGCAGCATTTAAAAACTGTACCTACTTTTGCACCTTTGTTCCACTTTTACTAAAGGCTTTGTCCAGATTTCTTGCTCTAAAAAGTTGAGAGGTATTGGCTGTCTCTCCCCATTTACCGTAAAACACTGATCAAACCAGTCAGTATGCATAATATTTTTTTTTTTTTATTTTTACAATTATCACAGAGATTTGAATTTAATTTAAAATGTTTTATTAAAAATTTTGCAGCATAAACAATGAAAACCATTTGATGAATAAAGCAAATTACAGTAAAAACAGATTTAGCATGAGCAGCTGTAAACGTCTCTTGCTCTAAAATTGCATTTATTAAAAATGCATCTGGAACCCATTAAACTACAACAGACATGTTCAGATTCATAACCAAGCAGCATATAGTGAAGCACCAATTAATGACTATCTGAAGAGTGCAATAATACAAAAGATAAATGTGTAATGAATTTGTCAACAGTTTGGGGCAGTGACTTAACTTGTGTCTCTTTTCAGTGGCAGCCCAGAAGCACTGCCTGAAGTGCTTTGGTCAGACTTACATATTAGATAAAAGAAAGATGCGGGAATCAAACCTTGCACTACAGGAAGCAGATCATTAACAGCTCAAAGCATACTCATCTGCAGCTTAAGTTCCAGATGAACTGCTGTAGTCCATCACAGTACATTTCTCATCTGTGGGCCTGCAAAAAAAATAAATTAAAAATGCATTTGTAGCTAATATTTTAAAAGTAAACTAACAGGCTTCATGCTGCCTACCTTATTCAGAGCCAAATACTAAAGACACTCAACAGTCAACAAAACAAGGCAACCAAGAATCCTACCAAGAGAATATGTTTTATATGATAATCCTCCTGTTTACCACAAGTGATTCCTTCCTTTACACAATAACTTCTTTCAGATGCAGAAACTAAATATTTACATACATATGTGCACATGCACAGACACACACACAGATACACACTCATAGGATCATAGGAGATTATTAGGCTAATGGCCCCAGGGCCCTTACAAGCCTAGCCAAGTTCTCAAGGGTGTCTGGTTCAAGCAGACACTAAAATCAGCACCTATTGCCCCTGTTCAAGAGGAACACAGGTGGAACCCCAGGGTGAATTTCCGGTTACCCATCCAATCATGCAAATTACACTTAAATAGGGGCTAATGAGGGGCTTTGTTTAACATGAATAGGAAGCGTGTTCCAAAGGTGGGGCAACCTCTGTGAGACAAATCTGTCTCTCCAGGAATTTCTGTTGATGTCACATACTAGGTTAAGGTCTTTGAGCGAGTGACCCATGTGCCATTTGACTTGCGAATATGCAGCATTTCCATTAAAGCTGGGTCACATATTGCTCTATATGCAAGACACAGGTCACCTCTGAGCAGTCTGTATGACACAGAGTAAAGTGATAATGATCTTGAAGACCTTGAATTTCCTTTGTACGGAACCTTCATGGTCTCTCCAATTGCTGCAGGTGTTTGGAAAGGAACATGCTGGAATCAAATTAGATTATATTGAAAAAGAACTGTGCAAACTGGATCCAAACAAAGTGCAGGGAGGAGATGGTAAGTAGCAATGGCCTGAGAACACTTAAGCAAGAACTTTCATGTTGTGGAAAAATAGTGGAGAAGATCATACTGGCTAAGGTATTGTCAGAACTGGATAGGTTGGGACTTGAAACCATATATCAGCATGCATATGTTGAAAATAGATCTATTACCACCTATAACATGATGTTCTATAACAATATAATAACAGCTATGAATGAAAAATTGTGCTGTGATGTGATTTATATAGATTTAACTTCAGCATTTGACAGGGTCATGCACAAAACACTGATCAATAAATTAGTACAACTAGGTATTGATGTACTGTTGATAAGATGCATAGCTGCATGGCTTACAAATAGGACATGGCAAGTATCACACACCAACTGGACAGGTGAAATCCTTGGTTACAGTCAAGGTGTTCCACAGGGCTCTGTACTAGGCCCTTACATGTTTAAATTGTATCTTTCAGACCTTACTTTTTCATCTGAGGTGTTCTGCAGTCTATATGCTGATGAGCTGAAATTAGGTAAACTGATTACAAGTGTTACAGATAAGGCATGCCTGCAAAATAATTTGACTAAATTGACCATTTGGGCACAGGAGAATAATATGTTGATAAATACATCAAAAACTAAGCATATGAGATTTGGGAGACATAAACAGAAAGGTGAATATTTAATACAGTGCACAGTGATTGAAACTGTAGACTCATTTAAAGATCTGGGTATATGGGTAGATTCAGCTATGAGTTTTTCTAAACATATCAACTAATTAGCTAATGATAGTTATAGAACTATAGGGTGTATAAAAAGATTTATAAAGTCTAGGAAATCAAACATAATAAAGTCATTGTTTGTTAGGTACATTAGACCCAAACTTGAGTATGGAATAACAATATGTAAACCCTATAGGAAAACAAGCATGAATAAACTGGAAAGAGTACAGAGGAAATATACTAAGGGCATCCATGGATGTGAAAATATAAGTTATTATGAAAGACTAAAATATCTGAACTTGTACAGTGTCTCTTACAGATATTTAAGAGGAGATCTTATTCAGGTATATAGGGCATTAAAGGACAACTACCTCTGGGAATGTTTGGGGTTATCAGAAAGTACTAGAGAATCATCAGATAACCTAAGTAGAAGATTCTATAGGAATGAGAAGTGTACTAATTGGTTCTCTGACAGAGTAGCTGATGCTTGGAACAGACTAAAAAATTACAATAAAGCAAGTGCTACTTTAGATATTTTTAAGAACAGCCTGAACATTTATTATGGGAACAAGTGTTTTGGCATATTGGCAAGCTAGAAGGGCTTTAATGCCCGTGCTTGAAACATTTGTATGTATGTATGTATACCAAAGGGAGCACTGTACTCTATTATTGGCCTGATGAGAACACACACAAACATACACATATGCACACACACACACACACACACACACACACACACACACACACACACACACACACACACACACACACACAAATATATAGATGTGCCCATCAATTACAGCCCCTTGTATGCCTATGAAATCAAATAAATGAACAAATACATCAATTCCTTTTCACTACTGTAAGAATCATGTAGTGCAACCCACTGCACCCCATGCCCTTCCAACCTTTTAGCTCAAGAGTCAGAGACAAAGAAACAAAAATCAGGAACAGCTTTTAAATATTTCTCTTATATACTTAGAATGTTGTTAGAATAATAAACTTCACATCTGCAAGTATCACATGCCTGTATTTATTGACTACAATCCATGACAGTCTGCTAGAAAGCCACAAATTACACAAAGACCATACCACAATGCATCTCAGCTTCTTTGCTCAAGAATTCTGGATAAAGCCAAAAATAATTTGGGGGGGACAGGCCCAAAGAGATAAAAATTGTAACTCTTCCATGAGATTCATGAAAAATCACGTAGGCTTCGCACAAAGCCTAATCGATGTTTACATGTCAGTTCAATGAGCAGCAGCACTAACTGCATATGCATGTTGCTTCTCATGCTTACATGAATACAAGCGAGGCTTCATAACCAGCAACAGTGTTGGCAGCCCGGGAAATGTACTGAGCAGTAAAAGCACACAGTAAACAAACACGTTTGGCTGTGGGCAAACCTGTAAATCATGCTTGCGGGGACAACAGAAAGAGCTACATAAGACAAATAATGCAAGCTGTACCAGGAGGGAACAGTGCGATGAGTGCAATTTGCATGTAAATGCAACATATGAATACAGAAATAAGTAAAAGAGAGGGGTAAACATCAACGGCAACTACAGCAGATAGGTTACCAGACAGGGAAAGTGTAATGAGTACAGTGTGCACAGAAATCAACAGATGTGTATAGAAATATGTAAGAGGGGAGGGAAAATGTTCAAATTGTACTAAGATAAACGATTTAAAGGTGCTCACATCACAAAGACAATTTTGTAATAATAAAATTGTGCAATATGTATGTTATAATAATTAATGGTAGTCACACTTCTTGAGCAAATACTGGGAAATAAAAGCAGACATATTATAGGATGTGACAGTTACACAAATTAACATTGTAACAGAGGGGGTCATGTGACATATGAATGTCATTAATGTGCTGAGTTGAGATGACAGCAAGGACAGTACATACTTTATGCGATATTTGCATAATGTGCATTTTGTCAATATAACTTGTAAAATACAAATGGCTTAGAAGCCACAATTTCCTTTCACAAGAATCAAATCCATTGCATCAATGTTACCACTGCCCTGTGTCTTAACTGCACACACCACAGAAATAGGCCTATCATATGTATGAGGTGAATCACCCTTGAAGTGAATTATGCACTTCAGTGTTCTAATGATTGTGCATCCTATATGTAGGTGTGTGTGTGATGTTACAAACGTGGAAGTGTGACACACGGAAAACCCTTGCATAAGACACTCCTTCCTGAGACAGTTATTGTGCAGACAGATAGGAATAGATGCAAACACCACACTATGATGCAATGTATTCCCCAGATCTGTGTATTGTCAGAATCTGCCACAGGATGTAGCAATGGCTATTGTCACAAACACATTAAATTAATGTGTGAATTAAAGAAGGATCCCTGATAATGAATGTCATATCAGCATGTCAGACTGCTGGCAATTAAATGAGTATGCTCATGTGCACATAACTGTGATCAGTCCTCTATCGATGTTCCATGGTCAAGGAAGGTTTGTACACATACCACCCAAGAACTGGAGCACATATGTATACATCACAGTACTCAATACGTGTGCCACAGTAGCTTTCTTACCATGACATTGTCAGAACGAATGTCTACTGCCATGAAATCCAAAGCTACATTCACATGTGTATATTGCAACATATCAAGGGATAAGACTAATATGATCAAATGGTTGTTGTGTGATATCAGTGCATTCACACAAAATTAATCCCTATGCTAGGACTGAACATCAAACTGTAGAACCCCTCCAACTAACAAAATGGCTATTAATCACATGTGCCACAGCAGAACTGTTATCACAGCTGTTGAACTCCACCTATGCAAAGTCATTCAGTCAGCTGTACTTTATTTTCCCATAATTTTAATCTGCTAAAATGGATGGGGGAGGCCTCTGCCACACTATACATACACAGTATTATTGGGGGTATGTCTTTCCTGCAGAGCAGTTAAAGACAGAAATGCTTACAGTCACTCAATGCTGTTTTGGACCCCTTGCCTAAGCATTGAGAAAATCAGCACCATAGTGGGATCAATGCATGATATAAGTGCATTGCCAATTGTCATATGTGTGGTCATGTGAAAGCATTGCATCATGTGTACGAATCAAGGAATGTGTCCCTGTAATTACTTAGAATCTTGCTGTATGTCAGACAATATTGCCTGATGCTAGGTACACCCAAACACACCTGTAGCCCCCTGTTGTTGTCACTATGATGGTAGAGCAGCAATTTTGTACAATGTTGATATAATCTCATATTGCAACACATGCCTTACTTAGGTAACAACTTACATTACATCATCTCATGTCCTTAGTCCTGAGGAGGTGACTCACTGCAACTGTTATAGAATGATAATCTATTCAAATGACAGCATCAGTCATAAAGCCTTTCCAATGGAAATGTAGAATAAACTCTTGTAAGAAGAAACAATATCTACACATGAACATTGCACATGTGGATAACAACACTGTTAATAACAGTACACTGACTGTAAGCAGTGACGTCAGGATTTGAACTGTATGACTAACACCACAGGCTAATGAAGGTTTGCTGAAACACTAGCACAACTACAGATTTATTTGACAACTATGACATGGCAAATTCCAATGGATGACATCACCATTGTGTATTACCTTCATGTATCCACTAAAAAGTAGGTGCATATATATATATATATATATATATATATATATATATATATATATATATATATTTGCATCCTGTTCTGCACAGTAAAAAGAACAAACAAACACTTACAGAAGACAGTCTTTTCCGTCTTTGAACTCCCTACATATGTACTGAAACAATCTAGACACAAGTGTATTATGTGCACATGTCACAGAAGTCTGACTGCATGTGAGCCACACTGCATCTTTGAAAGGATAGCATCAGCTGTGTTATGCAAAGGAGATGTGTGTACAAAAATTACTTCTACAGCTGTGTGGGATTCTACATGTTGTCAATACTAAGAGGGGTAAGACAATGCTGCTTCCTTTACATTCACATACACAGTCAGGAGAGTCTCACTGCTGTATTTGAACTCCCTACCTATAGACTGACAGAAATTTCATGCAAGTGTATTATAGTCAAGCACCACAAGAGAAGTCTGACTGCATGTGAGCCACACTGCATCTTTGAAAGGATATCATCAGCTGTTTCATACAAAGGAAAGGAGTTTTGTGTGCAAAAATAACTTCCAGAGCTATGTGGGATTCTACATGTTGTCAGTACTAAGAGGTGTAAGATACTCCTGTATTCAGTTACATTCGCACACACCCAGTCAGAAGAGTCTCACAGCCATATCCAAACTCCCTGCTTATCAACTGTCACAATCTACATACAAGTGTATTATAGGCACAGACCACAGGAGATGTTTGATATAAGGGGTGTCAGACTGAATTATTGAAATGATGACTTCATCAGTGTGTTGCAGACAGTATGCATTTGTGGAGAGGGTGAAAAGGGGATGTGGAATCGATCTGACCGTATAAATTTTTCTCCTGAGTGGGAGTCAAATGAGCATCCCTATTGAATTAATTTTCTAGTGATACTATGGACCCACCATTACACACACATAGAAGTAGATTGTTGTGAGATTAGAACCCTCTATCTATCTAGTTACACAATCTGGAGGACATAGTACTTAACACAAGCACCACTAGAGAAGACTGATTTCTATACTGTGAGACTGCACTTTATAGAGGATGACATCAGTGTTGTGTTGCAGAGAAGATGATGTTGGGAGAAGGGTCTGACATTGTTGTGGACTCACCCCACAGTGTAAAAGTTACTCCAGGCTCCTATTTTATTGAAGTCAGCAGTATGTAAGGACATATTTACATAACTCTATAGTTGCACACATGAGTTGATTGCTGTGAGATTAGAACTCCCTATCTGTCCAGTTATACAATCGAGAAAACACTACTTAATGCAAGTGCCACCACTGAAGTCTGACTGCTATATTGTGAGAATGCACTTCATAGAGGATGACATCAGCATTGTGTTGCAGAGAAGATGATGTTGGAGGTAGTTTCTGACACTGATGGGGACTCACCCTGCCATATAAAAGTTACTCTAGGCTACTATAATACTGAGATCAGCACTACGGAAGGTCATACTTATTCAACTCTATATACGTACACACAAGTTGACTGCTGTGAGATTAGAACACCATACTTTTCTAGTTAGGCAATCTACAGGGCAATGTACTTAACACAAGCATCACTACAGATGGCTGCCTTTTATACTGTGACAGTGCACTTTATAGAGGATGGCATCAGTGTTGAGTTACAGAGAAGATTATGTTGGGATAAGGTTCTGACTGGTGAGGACTTACCTACAGGGTGAAAGGTTCTCTGGGCTGCTATTTTATTAAGGTCAGTGGTGCATAAGGTTGTATTAACGCAACGCAAGTTGACCTTTATGAGATTAAAACCTAATACCTATCAAGTTACACAAGCTAGAGAACACAGTACTTAACACAAGTGCTACCACAGAAGTCTGACTTCAACAGTGTGACAGTGTAGTGTAGATAGGAATAGCTTATCATTTTGTGTCAGAGAAGGTATTGTGATGTTGAAGGTTTTGTGTAAATCTATATTTGCTGATATGAAGGATTAAGTGCAATCTTATAATTGGTTTACTATTATAACTCTGAAATGCATTCTGTCGAAAGCCGGTATCTCCAATTCCTAAGCACGAAAGTGACAATGTTGAATTCCGACATTGCCGGAAGTACATCTCAAATTTGATCTCCAAACAGGCTTTAACATGGATCGAGATAGGGGTGAGATTTGTACTTTGACAATGTCGGGTTCGACATTGTCACCATTCGACCCTTGCCGAGCTCTGCAGTGGTGCCAACAACATAAGCGTGGGAGTTATGATAGTAAACCCTTATAATCAATAGTGAATGTGTACTGCTGACTTAGGTCAGTTATGTTGTCATTAATGTATATTGCAGAACTGGAATGACATGTACCGGTGTTGTGTACATGAGACACACACACTTGTGAACCACAAGATGGACAATGGACAGAGAAGCAGTCATGGCTCATCAGTTTATGATGATAGTATGTCAACCTTAATGAATATCAATGATTTTAGCAATGGTATGTGCTTATGCATGGGTAATGTGAACTGTCAATACCAATCAGTACTTAATATTCCAATGCAGGAGGGCTAAGTAATGATGAAGTATGTGTGCCAAGACTGTATGTGGTTGTGTGTCATTTGTAGGTGTCAGTGTTGCAGTGCAGACCTAACTGTCCAAAATGAAGCGGTCAATTGACCACACAGTTCACTGCATTTCACGAGTACATTACGCAGCTTCCATGTAATGAAGTAATATAATCCAGTTACAATACTTACTTTTGTTCAAAATCTCTTCCTAAAGCACATTGCTAAGAAACATATTTGTGCAGATGTTGACAAAGTGTTAGCACATGCATGATTCTACTTTGATGTGTTGAACTCAGGCTGTGAAGTACCAGTGTTTAGTGCTGTTCAGTTGTGCTCCCTGCCAACCTTTGCACATGTAAGAATCAGAGAAGAAATGCTGTGATTCTAATTACATATAGAGCAGATCTGTTTTATCTTAACACATTACATACATATGCTTATATATGTTATGGCAAATGCTTAATTTAAAAATTAGTAGTTCTCTTCACTGTTTGTGTGATGTTAGGTGGAGGGCAAATATCAGAAAGAAGTAAAAACTTTAATTGGGTTGGCCTTCTGTAGGGCAAATAGGCTTAGCGGCGATGTGCAGACGTCATCACTCAGGACAGTACTTAGTGGAGAACATCCACTTCACAACCTAGCTTTCTCTATAGCACATGGTGTAAGCTCATTGAGCTAAAAAACAGTGCTGAAACAGGGTTTGAGTCTACCATGTAGATCATTTTATAAAAGGTGTCAGAATGTGATTATCATAATTAATTTTGATCATGACTTTAAGAATACATGGGAATAACTATCCTAATTATATTGATTTCCCAAATTGTGTCAGCAATGCCTTCTGAGATAATCTTTTATATCTACTGCATATCAGACATGCTTCAAGGGAAATCACAAGTTAAGTGGGTGTGCAATGCAGTGTAAGGCAAAAACTCACCACATTTTGTGATAACACTTGAAATGCCATTTAACATTACATACTACACTTGCTCATTGCCAGACCATGCGGAAATGCTGAGGACTACAACTGATAAAATATGAATGGGTTAGACAGATAGATAGGCAACACATTTATAGGAAAGACTTATAAAAACAGGCAGACAGAGTTTTACCTAAACCTGGATTCGAACCTTTGCCAAGATGAAAAATTGTGTCTGTAGACTTGATCATTATCTCAGCAAACCACAAATAAAATCACACTTCATCCATCTCAAAATCATACCTTTGAAGGAACAGTGATAACCTATTCAGCCAATGGAAGATGCAGGTATTATTCTTCACAAAGTAATGACAGTATGAAAATGCCATAAGATGACATTTGCATCCATAAACATAATGAATTGTCAACAGTACAAAGTAGTGAGAGAGAGAAGGGATGAAGGTAGAGATAGATGGACAGACCCATATGAAAGGCTGATGGTGTGGGTCATTAATGTGCATCTTTATAGTGTATCCTCAACATAGATGCCTTTAGGCACCAGCAAACCCTGTAGTTGCTGGGGGCCCCCAACCACTGCAAGTTATCTTATTGTGATATTTTGTAACGTCTGTCAAACCAACAAAAGTTAGTACAGCAGTCTTATCTAATTAATAAACCAGGTGGGTAAGAATTATAACTCTTATTTATGTCTCCTTTAAAATTCAAATATATCTGTGATTATAGAAACAGTGTTTTGTCAAGTAACAGACTTCACAATTACATGAAATATTTTACCCACTGCCTTTTACAATCACAAAACTTCAGTTGCAGGGTAGAATTTGGTTTCTGTTTAAGATACTTCAGACATTTGCTCAGAACATTATAACAAAATATATTTATTCTCTGTGGACTTTTGATTCATACACTATTACTGAGGATACTTCTCCATGTAATGCTACATCCAGGACATTCTGTCCACCAAAACTAACATCATAGTGAGCTTTAGCTACCTGCAATACCCATGGCTGGGGGGTCCTCATCCTGGATTGTGTGGGGACCCCACAAAAGCTGCTGCTGGTTAGGGAAAATGAGGAGATAAAAGTGTATTAATTTTCTGACTACTCCCTTTAACTGAACATGGCTGTGGTATAACCCTGTTAGGATAAAGCTGATAATGAACATGAGCAAGGTAAGCACTAGAGAGATCAGCAGCCCAGAGCAACTAATTTCAGTGCCCGCATTGGATGTTAAAAGAGCTGATGCTTCTGATCTTCAGGAATGTTTTTCTCTTTCAGAGAGTTTTTATAAATACTGGCAGAATATTGAATACTATAACTTTGAACTTCTTTGCTCAAGAATTCTGGGCAAAGCCAAAGATAATAGCTGAACAATGGCTCAAAATCAGGAAATTTTTTTAAATATTACTCTAATTCACTTTAAAAAGTTAATAGAATCCCACATGTTGTATTAACATGCATTTTTTCTGCCTATAAAAAGTATGAAACTCTGATGTTTGGCTTTATTGACTGTGTGTAATCCTGCATCAGTGACAATCAAGTAGAACCAAGGTTTATACAGCCCAGTAGCTAGGCCTACCACAATATATTCGCAAGCATGCTCACACCTACGGCCAATTTATGGTGTCAAATCCACCTATTGCATGTCTTTAAAATGTGGGAGAAAACCAGAGCACCCAGAGGAATCCCATGCAAACACAGGAAGGATATGCACACAAAAGGCACATGATGTCACTGTTGAAGAGATACCCCGATACCATATGCAAAAATTGGAAAAAGGGGTTGTGGGTATATGTATGAAGGAAGTCGGGAGTGTCAGAGAAGTATGTAAGAGTGGTACAGGATATGTACGAGGGTAGTGTGACAGCGGTGAGGTCTGCGGTGAGAGTGATGGATGCATTTAAGGTGGAGGTGGGATTACATCAAGGATCAGCTCTGAACCCTTTCTTATTTGCAATGGTGAAGGACAGGTTGACAGAAGAGATCAGACAGGAGTCCCCGTGGACTATGATGTTTGCAGATGACATTGTGATCTGTAGTGAGAGTAGGGAACAGGTGGAGGAGACCCTGGAGAGGTGGAGATATCCTGCAGAGAGAAGAGGAATGAAGGTCAGCAGGACTAAGACAGAATATATGTGTGTGAATGAGAGGGAGGACAGAGGAATGGTGAGGATGCGGGGAGTAGAGGTGGTGAAGGTGAATGAGTTTAAGTACTTGGGATCAACAGTTCAGAGTAATGGTGAGTGTGGAAGAGAGGTGAAGAAGGGAGTACAGGCAGGATGGAGTGGGTGGAGAAGAGTGTCAGGAGTGATTTGTGACAGATGAGTACCAGTAAGAGTGAAAGTGAAGGTCTACAAGAGGATAGTGAGACCAGCTATGTTATATGGGTTGGAGACAGTGGCATTGACAAAAAGGCAGGAGTCAGAGCTTGACGTGGCAGAGTTGAAGATGTTAAGATTTACACTGGGTGTGACGAGGATGGACAGGATTAGGAATAAATATATTAGAGGGTCAGCCCAGGTTGGAAGGTTTGGAGACAAAGCCAGAGAGGCAAGATTACATTGGTTTGGACATGTGCTGAGGAGGGATGCAGAGTATATTGGGAAAAAGATGCTAAGGATGAAGCTGCCAGGTAACAGGAAAAGAGGAAGGCCTAAGATAAGGTTTATGGATGTGGTGAGAGAGGACATGCAGGTGGTTGGTGTGACAGAGCAAGACGCAGAGGACAGGAAGAAATGGAAACAGTTGATCTGCAGTGGCAACCCCTAACGGGAGCAGCTGAAAGAGGAAGAAGAAAGAAGAAGAAGGAGGTCAGAGCAAAATTATGAGGCAAAATCAGGGACAGTCTGTGAAATTAGGGACAGTGACAGGTATACATTACTCCTCAATGAGGTAAATAGAAGTGATTTACCCATGCTGTTGTTTGACGACTGCAAAACAGCAGTCACTGACCTGGTGTGGCAGTACAAGTGTTGCATAATGTACTGCTATCTGCTGAAATTAGTGCAGAACTAGTATTGCTATGGTGTGTGTGTGTGTGTGTGTGTGTGTGTGTGTGTGTGTGTGTGTGTGTGTGTGTGTGTGTGTGTGTGTGTGTGTAAAACATTACTGATTTTTATCTGTGCACATACCCAGTAATGCCAGGTCACATACATTATTCTTCTGGGTAGTAGTAAAAAACTGTAATTATATTTCAAATTCATGACATAAAATATATCAAAGAACATTGAGACACTTAGATCTTCTAGGGGTCTGGTGGTTCCCACTCCCCAGACTGTATAAATTAATTCTGACTTGACTTAGTGGTTAGTTCTGCTATCAAAGACACCCATTATAAAATAAGCCCTGCTCAGATTTGTGCGTACAGAA
The DNA here is from genome assembly GCF_019279795.1 of Protopterus annectens. Classification (NCBI taxonomy): domain Eukaryota; kingdom Metazoa; phylum Chordata; order Ceratodontiformes; family Protopteridae; genus Protopterus; species Protopterus annectens. The sequence continues at coordinate 418,317,387 of NC_056741.1, forward strand.
AGTTGCTGTAAGTTATGTGGGGCTGGGGATTGTGCTATCATTACTTTAATTTTCATCACTTTCAAACCTTAGTGGTATGCACAGAAGGTCATTATAGCTTTGTGCTTAGGCTGGGGACAGTCTGGTCATTGTTTCATAATTATTTTTTTTCACTTTCCTCACAATCATACATCAGACACTTGTACAGGTGGCTGCCTTTGGGGGTAGAGGTGAGGAATTAGGAGGCATGATATGTATATGTATGATACCAGTCACTTGAGATACATGACTGCAGCCATTTGAATGTCTGCTTTCTTCCCAATCTAACACCAGAGGAATGCACAAGCAGTGAATGTCTTTTTTGGGGGGGTTAGGTAGACAGGTAATATTCCAAGATGGGATCTGTATATCCTCACAACAATTGTCTTGTAGTTTATCGTGAGCTACTATTTTGACAGCTTTGAACATTAAATCTTGGGCATAAATTATGTTTTTCTTGAAAGAAAAACTAAGACTGAAATTCTTTTATTACTCATGATTTTTGTTTAGACCACCATTTGGATTAAAAGATTTGGAAAATGCTTTTAAATGTAGCCCATGGCATCTATAACCTGGGGATCCTGGCTGAATTGAGCTATTTCCTAAATGGTTATTACTGTGCTGTCTTGGTCATGAAAGGTGTGTTGAAATGATGCAAGGACAACTAAAGTTGAACTGCAACACAGAATATCTTTCCTTAATCATAATTTCTGTTCAGGCCATAATTGGATGAAAAGGTTGTATAAAAACAAAAAAAGGTTTAAAATGGATTTCAGAGTGTATAAAAAGTTATGATTTCTTGAAAAAGCTAAAGAGTAGGACAGAATGTGAGAAAAGGAAGAAAAAAGTAATGTGTATGGTGTGCGGAGCCTAAGATGAGGAGAAACAGAGGAAAGCACTGGAGGATGTGTTGGTGTGTGTGTGTGTGTGTGTGTGTGTGTGTGTGTGTGTGTGTGTGTGTGTGTGTGTGTGTGTGTGTGTGTGTGTGTGTGTGTGGGGGGTGGGGGGGGGAACAGTAGGAAGCGCCTAGTGTGCCACTTCACCTAAGTCCAGCCCTGTACATAGAGCTGTAGTAATGTATCATGGTTGCAGCTACATGCCAATAACTGTTAATGTACTTTTATGAGATGGACCAACATAGTGCAGTACATAGACATATTGAAACATAAGATCGTTGTAGCTTCAGGTCGGGCTATGTGTACTACTCTTAAAAATTTGCAGCATGAGCTAAAGGGTTTTTTAAAGAGGGGTGGCAGTGACAGGATGATAATTAGACTGGAGGTGCCCAGGGGGCCCCCAAACTGATATTTGCTGGGGGCCCCCAAAATGATAACTCTGGCCTTGGTCCTCAATATTCAACTGTCATGCTCTGCATTATTAACTGATGGCTTGGGAGATCAAGAAGCTGGAGGACAGGCAAACCTTGATTAAGACATGAAAAAATAAGGGTAGTTTAGTAAATATTCCTTATGATCATGGATGTGTTTGCAAATGCTTTCTGCAACATTATTCAAAATCTGTTAATTAAAAGTCATAACTGGATAAAAGATAAGATATGTGTCATGAAACATATCATAGAAGTACAACATAACAGTAAGAAATAATGTGACATACATCTGGAATCGAACCCTATAATAATGTGTCTTACATCTAGAATCGAACCCTTGATGCTATGGTCGAAAATTAATCTCTAGACAATAGATTATAGCAGCACATCACAGAGGAAGTTGCACTTTGCTATATCCAATAGTTAAAGAGCTGCTAGAGTAACTGTTGCCAATGATTTCCTTTACTCTGCCTTTATTCTGTATTCAGATAGCACAGCATGTTTAGGCACCTTTGCATGAGGATAACCAGGCTACTGTGGATGATGGCAACAACTAACCATAAGGCATGGACAGCCATTCATCGTTACTTGGAATTGGTGAAGGAAAAAAGTGAAGGCTTTCTTATGGGCCATTTCTGACCATGTGTCTGTTATGTCTAAGTCCATCTTTTGACCATATTAAACATGAGAAAAAGTGGTTGACAGTAAAGTGTTGAAATGGGAGGGGGTCAAGCAGATGGGATGACACAGGAGAAAGAATACAGGAATTTGCAGGAAGGTAGTGGGAGAGAACCATAGCTATCCACTTCTTCACAACATAAACATAGAAGTGCAGACAGAATTTGCTGAGTTTGGGCGGTCACCACACCAAGGGTAGGTGACAACAACAGAATAATGTTGTACAACCAAAATGAACCAAATCAAGTATGTCAAGAAGACACATAGGTGAAGTACAGAGCTATGTATGGGTCTTTATTTTTTGTGAAACAGATGCCCAATTTTGTTTTTTTACTTTCAAAGAGAGAGGAATATTGGGGAAGGGGCTTAGGAATGTGAGGGTCAGGTAGGTAGGTTAGGTGAGGAAGCAGGCAGACATATAGGGCAAACAAGACAGATAGGGATGGAGATGGACAGAAAAGGTTGGGGGACACTATGAATGGAAAATGGTAGGGGGTATCAGAGGTGCATGCACATTAAGCCTGAGAACAGTGACAATCTAGCCCTCACCCTCAGAACTGTCATCACTGTCTCCTGTCTCACTTTCCTGTGTCAGTGCTCAATGTGGCATCATTGTGGCGATATATGACAAAGCATCTTTTCTACATGGCTGAGTCAGGCTCCAAGACCCCTTTCCATAATACCCTCCATCAGCCTATCAGCTCTTGGCAGGTGACAAAATCACCACCTCCACTAATACTAGCCTCAAAGGTAACTGTGCACCAGCTGCCAGGGCAGAGCTACCTGATGCAGATGGGGTAGGTAAGGCAGGGGTTGTGGAGGCAGCACTTACAGCTTGGGACCCTGAAGTGCTTAATGTCAGTGCTGCAAACTGTGGAGATCAGTCTACTTCTTTGTGCTGCAAGTCAGTTTTGGGAAGCAGAAATGTATGACAAGAGAACATTTTTAAGCCATATAAAAAATAAGAGAGAAGGGGTGGGGTGAGACAACAGAGAGAGAGGGAGAATTAGATCCATGGCATGTAACATGAGTATTTACTTCCAGACAATATTTATAATATTTATAACATTTATGATTATCCAGTTTATATAACCTTACCATATCCAGGTATGATGAGTAGGCCTTACTCTGATGTACCATTAATTAATTGCACTGCTATTTAGTATTGCCATCCTGCATATAATTACAATAGTGAAGAGGCTTACAGGAAGACCTGATGCATATGTACCCCCATGCCTCTATGAGGTGATTTAACCTCTCTTGGGTATCCTCCTCTTTGCTGCAATGTCTTCACAACTGTACAATGGAGAAGAAGAGAAAAAGATACACGAAAGTATAATGAATAACAGTCTTGGCTGTGTCCTGCATTCCACAGCATTTAATGCTGATGGCTCAGTATACTTATACAACTGAGGGGTGTCAACAGTTCTAAACTCATCCTCCCGTCAGTAAAGGCGGTCCTTCTTTTTCCATTTCAGACAGTTCTCTACAGGGCATGGGATGCCAGTTGCACTGCAGACAGCCTTCGCCAAGCTATTCCAAGCCTCAGTCTTATATTGAGACCCAGTATAGTCTTCCTGCAGCAGCCTATGGCTGCAGTGCTTTATGAGGAATGCCACAAAACTCCTGAACTCAACATCCCACCTCTGAGCTCTAAATTCGGCACCATCATTTCCCACACCAGCCATGCCTGCATAAGTCAAGAGACAGCTTTATGTCTGAATTGCTACCAAATTCCTGTCTCGTGTTTTACAGCTCATGCACAAACATGCACAAACATTCCAAATGAATTTGTGCAATGGAAAGCAGAGAAAGCCACTGGCAAACAAAGAGGAAGGTATTTTATCAAACAATGAAGGTGTGAAACATGGCAGTGAGATTTGCCATATGTGATGCTCCACCTATTTACACATTTTCAGACTGTCAACACTGACATGCTTAATGGCATGGCTTTTTATCCTTGGTGTTTTGGAGGTTAAATAGGATGACTTGGCACATAACTTTCTGGAATTACACTCTATAAAAAGTGCATATCATGCAAAACATTCTATGTTGGGAAGAGTAATAGAATGTTAAAACAATGTATATTGCAACATATGAGTGACATCAGATTATGTTTGAGAAGTAATGTTCTATATCAACATATTGAAATAAATAAAGAGCATAGATTTTAGTTTATGGTGTTATACATTCAACAAGTGAGTATGGAGGGGGTGACATTGTACACAGTACTGAGTTAGCTGAGTTAAGATGGATAGCTGAATTGCAAGCTAACCATACACCTGGGTTAAATGCTTGTATGCCTTTAAAACCCTTATTGAAAGGGCATAGATTCTGCTATTGATTCTAATTGGTTGCTGTTTGTTTAAATATGGTTGATTTTAGCTGTTTTTTAGATCTGATGAAGAGCTAATGTTCAAAAGTGCTTATCTGTGTGTTAAATAAAGTTTTAACTGGTTGCCGTGGCTCCAGTGGGTTTTCTGTTTATCCTGTATGGTATATTCTACCACTGTGGACTTTTACTTCTTCTTTGGCTGCTTTGGATTTTTATCACTATAAAAAGTTAGCTGTACAATGCGAGAATCAAACCTAAGGAAAAAATAATGCATACATTTCTAGGAAGGTGATTAGTCCCTGGGCCTCCACTGAAAATGGGTTCTTCTGGCCCAGTGGGTTTTCCTTGTAAACAAAAAGCAAATAAACAGTGCTAAAGAAGAATTCCCTTTTGACACTGTTCATTACAGATAAATTTCATTTAGATAGGCCTGTATGAGTGTGACTTTAAGAAGTCCTAGTGTTACCTTCCTAATCAAAGTGCTATTAGAAATTGCATTTTGACACCCTTTGTAAGGGTAAGTGCTACCTGGATTTGAAGAATGGATCACCTGTGCTCTGTTTCCTAAATCAGTGCACTTACCCCTTGTGCCACAGACACAGTTGCATAGCAGGTGGATGTTCTCCAGTCAGTACTGTCCAGAGAGCTGATGTCCGTGTATTACCACTAGCCAGTTTGCACTACAGAAAGCTGCTCAAATAAAATGTTTCACTTTTTTTTATTAAGAAGATAAGCTTGAATGTGTGCTGCTCAACAGTGAGCAAGTGCACATGGCAAGAAACAGAAAAAAAAAAATAGCATATGAAGTTCTGATTAAACTAAGTCATGAATCTTGAGTAATAATTTCTGCATTCCCTTCGCACAATATGGATTTGAAACCCAAAGTAATTCTGCTATGGATCCAAAGTCACTGCATTTACAGCTTGTGTCACAGAAAGCAGTATACATCATATGCACATCACTCACTACAAATACCACTCAGCAGTTTCAAAACTGTTTGCGCTAATAGAGATTACAGAAATAGATTTGTTCACTCTCTCCTTCACCTGTGAGCCCTGCTTGCTCTTTGTTAAGCAGCACATAAATTACAAAGGAAAAAATATAAATGTAGCAGCTATCTATATTCCTCCTGAGGACAACATTCCTCTTCTTGAAAATATTATCTCATACCTCTCACTATAAATCCCTAATGAAACCGTCATTCTTGGAGATGTGAATATTAACTGGGTCACCCTTTGCTCTCCAAACTCTACCATATCCATTAACTTACATGGGTTTACTCAACTCATAACAGAACCAACCCATACTAACAACCTACAAATCCCAAGCACTCTAATAGACTGGCTACTTGTCTCTGATCCCCACAAATATCATAACCCTAAAACTTTCTCAAACTCCTTAAGTGACCACTCCCCTGTAACAGCTTTGAGATTCACTCCTCACTATACTAGACCACACAGATATATTACCTGCCGCAAACTAACTTCTATCCCAACATCTTTAAAGCCCTTCTCTCTAGAATAAACTGGAGTTCTAACCCACCTCCACCTTGATGAAGCAATTTTCTCATTTAACTCCACCTTTCTTAATATTCTAAATATTCTTGCACCTTTTCTCACAGTCCATATAAAAACTGAACTATTTCCCCTGGCTAACAAAAGCCACTCACACCTTAATGAAAACTAGGGACAAATTGTGGAAAACATGGGTGAAAACTAAGCTTCCTACAGATTTACAAAAGTACCAAGAGCTTAGAAATCTCACAAAAAACATATTATTAAAGATAAAAAAGAATTCTGCTTTAACCCTCCCACAGCTCAGAGAAAAAATCCCCAAAAAAATTTGGTACTCTATTAATCAAATATTGCATCCAGGACACCCTTCCACCCCTAATCCCTGTCCTAACAAAACTCCAGAGGAAATAGCAGCCACCTTTAATAACTATTTCATAAATTCGATAACTAATATGTTTCCCGCTGATTCCTCTTCCACTAGCGCCTTAAATTCTACAATCAATTTGGCTACTAACTCCTCTGAATACTCTCCAACTTCTATCTCCTCAAATACTTTCTTCCTTACATCTGTTTCTACTAGCTACATGAAATCCTTACTTTCTAAACTAAAACTCTTCGCAACATCCGCTGATAATATTCCTTCCTATTTCCTGCAGTTAGCAGCTGACTCACTTGCTTTCCCTGTGTCCATCTTGATAAATCGCTCTATTACTGAGTCAAAGGTCCCCTCTATCTGGAAGGAATCTCACACCCAACCTATACACAAGGGAGGAAACTTCACTGAAATCACCAATTTTAGACCCATCACCATTCTATCCCCTCTCTAAAATATTAGAGAAGTGCATACATAAACAAGTCATGCAATACCTAGATCAAGCTAACCTGCTCACACTCACACAACATGGCTTTCACCCTAAACACAGTACACTAGTCCCCTAATATCCTTCCATAACACCATTTCTCTAGCCAGAGATAACGAAAAACTAGTCTCTTGTATTTTGCTAGACATTTCAAAAGCCTTTGATACTGTCACAGTCACTTCTACTATCGAAACTGTCTTACCTTAACTTCTCTACATATGCTGTTTCCTGGTTTTCTAGCTATCTAACTGACCAACTGCAGTCAGTTAAATAGCTTTCTGCTCTATCCCCCCCTTTCTCTGTTAAAATGGGAGTTCCACAAGACTCTATACTTGGTCCATTACTTTTCAATATCTTTACCAAACCACTCCACACTTCATGCCCCCAATTATTCCTGGTACGATATGCTGATGACTCTACAGTCATCACTATTGCTGACACCCTCTCTGAACTTATATCTACTAACCAGGCTTCTTTTAACCTAGTTGAATCCTAGCTCTCAAAAAAAGCATCTTATTCTGAATCCAAAGAAAACAAAACTCCTACTTTTCCTACCCAAAAATCTAAACCACCTTAAACACACATTCTCTACTCAGTTTCTCAACAACACTCCCACAGAAGTAGAATCCAGCACAAAACTCTTAGGTGTCATCATAGATGATCAACTTAAGTTTGACTTACATGTCAGAAGACTTGGCCTCCTGTATAGAAATAAAAAGTTTCTTATTTATGAAGATATGTGAAGGCTATATGTGAAGGCTAACAGCCTAGCTAGATAGACTTTTGTAGATAATGCTTTCATTTGTAAATATTAATGTAAGCCACAGGCTTGTTCTCTTAAACGTAAAAAGGCTATATTGGATGTTGAACTGCAAAAATGTAACAACAGTGCACTCTGCTGTAAGAAAACTGATAAGTCAAGCATGTTATGATTGTTTTGATCTCAGGGCTCGGAGCTGGGGTGTCTGAACCAGCAGATTCTTTCTATTGTTTTGAGACTAGAGTTAATTGCTAGATTTTACATATATAATGTCTTTAACTGCTGTAGTTCCCTAACCAGGTGCAAGCTTACTAAGAAATGTTAATGTAAAGTTTCTGTTAGCCTGGGAAACCAGAGAATTGTTAAGAATGATGTAATCTAAAATGAGTCAGCAGATGTATTATCAATTTATTTTGTTTTATTTATTTATTTATTTTACATTTGTTAACCAGGAAATTCTGACTGGACCAGGTCCATTTTCAGCGGAGGCCCGGGGAGAAAAGCTCCAGCATCAAGTTATACAAATACAGCACATCCAGCATAATACACAAAACAAGTTACATCATGTATGCTGAGCATAGTAATATAACAAGAAATTAATAAAACACTCCAGGTAAAAGAAGATATAGAACATAGGTAAAAGACAATGTCAGTTACAGTACATCCAGCATACTACACAAAACAGGTTTCATCATGTATGCTGAGCATAGTAATATAACAAGAAATTAATAAAATGCTCCAGGTAAAAGAAGATATAGAACATAGGTAAAAAGACAATGTCAGTTATACATTAGTAAGAGAAGAAAATATATCAAGTAAGATTCTACAGTTAAAAGTACCCTTTTAGATGACCAAGCCTACAGGGGATCAGAGATCCAGCATGTGATCAGAGAGGAGTTTGGGGAGTTAATAGCAGTGTGGGTAGGGTTATGTGATACAAGGGCATAACCAGGTACTAAGAAGATGCGATTTGAGGGAGTTTTTGAATATGGATGTGAAAGGGGTAGTGGACACAGATAGGGGAAGAGAGTTCCAATTTCTGGAAATGGTGTGGGAGTAGAGCGCTTTCCCTGCATTATTGTTAGCCTTGGTGATGGAGAGGAGAGATTTTTCACTAGATCTTAGGTACCGGTTTGCAGTATAGACAGTAAGTAGGTTGGATAATGAGGGGGGTTTTTCAGGATATTTGAGAATATTGTAGGCTGTGCCCAGCTGGTGATAGTTAAGTAGCTGTGGTAGCTCAAGCCATTTTAGTTCTTTTAGTGCAGTACAGTGATGGGTTCTATAGGTTGAGTTAGTATCAAACTTGGCTATTTTATTGTAGCATGATTCTAGTTTGTCTAGGTCACATTGTCTGATTTGGGTAAAGATTGGTGCTGCGTATAATAGAGTTGAGAGGAGGTGCCTTTGTGCAAGACTAACTCATGCTTTTTGTGAGAAAAAGGACTTATGCCTGTATAGGGAACCTAGCTTTTTGGAGATTATTGTTTATTTCAATGCCCAGAAGTTTGGTGTGGTTAGAAGGGGAGGTGGTGGTGCCGTCCTTAGATGTTATGGTAAGGGAGAGGATTTTTTTTATCTATTAGGGGTAAATAGTAACAGTTTTGTCTTTTTGGGATTTAGAATTAATTGGATACCTGATATCCATTTTTCTACTGAGTTAAAGGTATCTTGAGTGAGTGTATGTAGGGTGGTTGAAGATGAGACAGAGCAGATCAGGGTTGAATCATCTGCATATTGTTTGAGTGTGGCATGTTGTGTAGAGCTATTGAGGTTATTTGTGAAAAATAGAGAACAATAGCGGGCCCAGTATAGAGCCCTGTGGGACTCCTATGGTGGTTGGAAGTTGTATAGACAGAGTTCCTTTCCACTGGACTGATTGTTGCCTGTCAGATAGGTAGTTTCTGAACCAGGCAATAGTAGAGGAGGTGAAGGCTAATGATGTCAGTGAGTCTAGTAGAATGGAGTGGGAGACCATATCAAATGCTTTTAAGAGGTCTAGGAAAATGGCTGATACATATTTATCATTCCTGTGAAGGTTTATATGATTAGTGAAGGATAGAAGGGCTGTGGTAGTGCTGTGATGTGGACGGAAACCATGTTGTGTGGTAGATAGTAGATTGTGTGTGTTAAGAAATGTCATCACTTGCAAGTGGATGCATTTCTCAAGAATTTTGGATGGGGCAAAGGATGACAATAGGTTGGTAGTTAGAGAAATCATAGGAGTTATCTCCTTTATGGAGAGGAATGATGTGAGATACTTTCCAGAGTTTGGGGATGTAGGATTCTAGTATGGAGCGGTTGATTAGGATGGAGACAGGATATGCTAGGGAGTCACTAGCCATTTTTAGGCATGCAGCATATATGTTATCAGCTGCCAATGTGGTTGGCTTTAGTTTTAGGAGGAGTTTTTTGATAGTTGAGGTGGGCACTGGTGATAGGCTGAAAGAGGGGGTGATGTGGGATAGGTTGGGTTGTGACTGAGGTAGACTGTTTTTGGTTATTTGACTGGACAGGGCTAAGATGGATTTAGTAAAATGGTTATTAAATTGAGAAGCTATGTTTAGGGTATTGTTAGTAGAACTGGGTGCTGGAGTAGTAGTTTTGCCTGGCTTTAGTAGGGAGTTAATGGCATGCCAGAATTTTTGTGGATTATTTGAATATTTCCTTTGGACAGTAAGAAAATAGTTTTGTTTGTTTATTTTGGATTCAGCTTTGGCCTTGATTCTAAGCTGTTGATAGTATTGCCCGGAGCTAGGGGTTTTGTCAGTTTTCCAGATTTGTCAGGCTTTATCTCTGGCTTTTAGTAAGGCTCTGGTGTCCCTACTTAGCCAGGGTGCATAGTTGGCTTTAACTCTGATCTTTCTGCTGGGAGCTAGACTGTTAAGGATGTTAGAGAAGGTAGTATTGAAGTAGTCTACTGCTTTGTTTAACCCAAGTGTCCTTAGTGGTTCCCAGTTGCAGTGGCTTAGGATGGTATTTAGGTATTGTGGGGTAAGGTTGCGGTCATCTCGTACGAGTTTGTAGACTACTGGTTTAGGGTGATTGGAGTGTTTGTGGAGTAGGAAGATGGAGAGATGATCACTTAGGTCATCTGGGAGACAGCCTACTGTATAGTTTTGTTTGGGATAGTTGGTTAGTGACCAGTCCAGTATGGATTCTTTCTTAGTTTTCTTATCTATTCTAGTTGGTTCTTCAATTAGTTGCAAGAACCCATATAGATTGATATGTGTAGAGGGGCTGCTGGAGTTACAGGCTGCCCAGTCAGTGTTAAGGTCTCCTAGTAGGATTGTTTCCTGAGGTAGACTGTCCTTTGTCCAGTGTAGGATGTCTTCTATTATGAGTGAGTTGTTGCCTGGAGGTATGTAGCAGCATATTATATTGATCTTCTTGGTGTTTCTTATGGATAGGACAGAAAATAGGACTTCAGCATTTTGAAAAGTGGGTGGTGTGGTGTGCAGGAGCTGGAGGTTAAGGGTGTTTTTAAAGAAAATGGCTACTCCTCCTCCTTTCCTGTTTGTTCTATAAGATTCTAAGTGTATTATACCCTGGGGGGATAAAGTCTTCATCTTGGATACTGGGTTTGAGCCAGGTCTCTGTAATGGTGAGTACATCAGGGTTGTAGTTTAAAGGACATTCTCAGAGACAGAGAGAGCATTTTGCATTTGTCTTCAGAACTGACCACTTACCAGCACTTGCTTTGCTCTGTCTGTATGTAAGTAGGATCTTAGACTTTAGTGCTTCTCCTAGAAATAGATAGAAAAGAGTAAGTTTAGTCTAGCTGTTTTCTATAGTTATGTCAGACTATTCTACAGTATTATTTTAAGCATTTTCCTGTGATCTCTGAACGTATGACTAACATTGTATTGAATTGTGGAGCTCTGTCTTGTGCTTTTATTATTTATTAAATATTTTTAAGCATTTCAACTGTGGATGTTTTGTGTAGAGATAATTTAAGCTCTAGAGTAAATTGCATGTATATAGTGATAGTGTACAAAGCCACTCCAAATAAGCCTTGCTGCTCAGTCACACTTACCATTTGGATAATAATGATGCACAGTAATAATTGGACACCTCTTAGTAAGGGGCTTATTAGTAGCTGATATTAGTGGTTGTTGTTGGTGATTACTACCTTATAGACTGGCAGGAAGGGGCATAGCTGGAGAACCTGTGTCATCCTTCCCCAGGACTGTCTGTGTGTTTGTATATAACTCATATCTTAGTGTGTGTGTGTGTGTGTGTGTGTGTGTGTGTGTGTGTGTGTGTGTGTGTGTGTGTGTGTGTGTGTGTGTGTGTGTGTGTGTGTGTGTGTGTGTGTGTGTGTGTGTGTGTGTGTGTGTGTGTGTGTGTGTGTGTGTGTGTGTCAGCTACTTGGGCAGGGACATGAAGCACTGGTTGGACAGAGAGGGTGCTGGAGGTTTTAGCTTGACCACTAGGCTGAGATCTGGACCGTATAGCTGAGCCAGTGGGGAGTCTTATTGGGGATCTGGAGAGAAAGTGAGAAACCAGCCCCAGACTGACTGTAATCTCTGTGTGCTCTTAAGGGAAATTGTACTTTAATGTGTGTGTATTTGTTATCCTTCCCAATGTGGATGCCCCTCACTGGTGTTATTGGTGAGGATGGAGGCTCCTTAATTACTGGGCCAGCACACGGGCATCACATATTGTTTGGCAGTGGTAGGATACCCACACTACATATTAATTGGTTGGCAGCGGTGGGATACCCAAACCACATATTAATTGGTTGGCAATTGGCTTGTAGTGGTGTGGATAGTGAATTCCTGTAGCTTGTGTACAGTGATCACTGAAGGTGTTGTTGTACTCTAAATCAGCCACACAGAGAATATTCAGATCACAATTGTTTTATTTCTTTTGTTAGCTTAGTTAGTCAGGGAGAGCAGGCAAGCATGACAGCAGAGGAGCATGGAAAGCTGTCAAGAAGCCATTTGGCTGAGATGTGTCAGGCTAAAGGTCTGGTGCATGGAAACCTGACTAAGGCAGACATGATTGCAGCTTTGGTCACAGCTGCATCAGGAAACAGCAATGAGGTGGACAATAAGACTGGCTGTGGAGATGTACAATACTCAGAGAATGGACAAGTCAATCTTTCTGCAGAGGTCATAAAAATCCAACTGGAGCTAAAGAGTCTTGAGTTGGAGGCCAGGCATTTGGAAACAGAAGCAGCAGAGAGATTGAGACATCTCCAGGCTGAGGAGAATGAGAAACAGCTACGCCTGGAAGCTGAGGAGAAGGAAAGGCAGAGGCAGCACGAAAAGGAGATGCTGACTCTTGGCCAGAGTCATGGAGGTAATTGGGAAGGGAGTAACAGGACCCCAGAAGCACAAAAGGTCAGTAAATTTCTTTTGCAGTTTACAGAGCGGGATAATTTTGATAGTTTCATTCATATGTTTGAGAGGGTATGTAAACAGTATGATGTTGACTAAAGGCTCTGGGTACTGTTCCTGACCCCCTTACTCCAGGGTAAAGGTGTAACTATTTTGTCCAAAATGTTTGACATTGACTGTTTTAATTATACTGCTGTTAAGAATTGTTTGTTAGAAATTTTTAAGCTAAAACCTGAAATTTATAGGAATAATTTTGTGAGCATAGATGCAAGGCAGATGAAAGTGTGCGTGAATATGTTGCTGAACTGAGCACTTATTTTCATAGATGGGTGAGTGGATGTCAGGTCACCACTTTTGAAGGGCTGGTAGACCTTTTGGTGAAGGAACAAGCACTTGGCCTGAGGACATGAGAATCTGGTTAGCTGATAGACAATGTGCTACTTCAGATGAGTTGGGGAAGAAGGGAGACCTATACCTAGCAAGCAGGGCATCCCTGCACAGGAAAGGGATCCCCAGTACTGCTCATGGGTCTAAAGGAACCCATGGTGGGCAGCCCAGACTGCCCCAACAGAATCTGCCAGTAGTAGGGGAAGCTGCTAGTCCTGGTACATGTCCAGGACCTAAGGTTAAATGTTTTGAATGCAACCAGTGGGGCCATGTGGCATACAGATGTCCATGGAGGCAAGGTGGGGAACAAAAGGTGAGGGAACCAGTACACGGGAAAGACAAAATGCCAGTAGTAGATTGTCTCAAGACAACAGGGGTACTGAACTACCATCCTGCAGATGTCCTGCTAGGGAAGGATTTGGATGATGCAGTACCATCTGTTACTGCAGTTACATGCAGTCAGGCTTTGAGACAAGCATGTGGGTTTGGTAGCCTGGGGGAGACACAGACAGACCGCATACTTGCTGCCAGGACTGGTGAGGTGGTTACTTCAGGGAAGGAGCTACTCTGTAGCAGTGAGACTGAAGGTGGACTACAGCTGCTTGTGGGTACTGATGTTCCCTTGGACAGAATCACTGCAAAGGTAGAGGTAATTAGTAGTACCCAGGCTGACAGTGAGGCACCTCTGTCAGAGGATGTCAGACTTCCTTGCGGAAGGGGAGCTGGGAAGGGTTACAAAGACAGAGTTGAGACAGGGTCAGCTCTCAGACCCTACATTCCAAGGCCTGAGGCAGGTTTCTCACCTGATTCTCAGGGGAAGGGGCAATCTGTATACTGGGACAAAGGGTTACTGTATAGAGGGTGGATACCGGAGGGAGGGCTAGAAGGTGAGAGGATACAGCAGTTGGTAGTGCCTAGAGCTACTGTCTGGCACTTCTAGACATCACCCATGATATTCCCTTTGCAGGTCATATGGGCATAAAATGTACAAAGAGATGTATTATGCAGAATTTCTATTGGCCTGGAATTTCCAGAGATGTAACAGTGTACTGCAGGACCTGTGAGCAGTGCCAAAAGGTAGGCAAGGCAGGAGACAAGGTGAGACTCCTTTGATGCCTTTGCCTGTGATTGAGGTGCCATTTCAGAGGGTAGCTATGGATATTGTGGGGCATCTGAGTACCCTATGTTCCACAGGGAAAAAGTATATCCTAGTGGTAGTAGAGTATGCTACTAGATACCCTGAGGCAGTGGCTTTGTCCTCCATTGAGGCAGAAAAGTTGGCAAATGCTTTGTTAGAGATTTTCAGCAAGGTAGGTTTCCCAAAACAAATACTGACTGACAGGGGTGCCAGTTTCATGTCAGACCTGCTGGCTTGTCTGTGGAAGTACTGTGGGGTGAAGCACCTGAAGACCACCCCCTACCATCCCCAGACCAATGGTCTTGTTGAGAGGTTAAACTCTAAAATCAAGCCCGTGCTACGGGCATTTTCAGACCAGTTTAAGAGGGAGTGGGACAAATACTTTCCCCATCTATTGTTTTCTTACAGACAGGTTCCCCAGGAATCCATGGGTTTTTCAACCTTTTAATTGCTGTATAGGCATAGGGTGTGAGGACCTCTAGATTTAATTCGAGATGAGTGGGAAGGTGAGTGTGAATCTCACAAGGACTCTGTTGTGTCATATGTCCTAAACCTCAGGACAAGGCTCAGAGAACTCATGGGCTAGGCCCAGGAGAACCTGGCAGAAGCTCAACAACAGGAAAAGGTCTGGTATGACTGGAATGCTTGAGCTAGAGAGTATGTTGTAGGGCAGCAGGTAATGGTTCTCATCCCTGTCAGACACAACAAGCTGCAAGCATTTTTTTTTATTTGTTACTGGTATATTGCACATATGTAAGCTCTTGCTGTGTTTTCCAAGTTAGTCAACAAATGATATGGTTACATCAAATATTGCGTTACCATTTGCTCGTGTAGTTTCACCAGTTACTGCAGACAACTGTATTGTGTTTATTATCAACTACAAGGGGTTGGCATTTGTAGGTAACAGAGGTGTTAGGCTTCTCAGATGTTCCATGGTGACATCCACATTAGTTGAGAGACCAAAGAAAATTGACTGGGCAGTTCAACTTTGAATTTTTGCTTAGTTATTGATAATCCTGCCATCCAGTAGTCAGTTACAAAACTGCTGTCCACATTACAGAAATGTTAGCAAACTAGATTTAATGCAAATGTATTTCAATGTTTCTTTTTTTGGGGGGGGGGCTTCCATAGCTTGTGATTAGTCTGAAATGAGCATTTTGTGTTCTATTGTTTTGTATTGAGGATGCACAGATTTTCTTTGAGAAGAATGATTTCTGTATGTTTTACAAATGTGTTTTGTGTTTTTTCTGTTTCATCTCATATAGGATTATGGCATCCAGACCATCTATTCCATGCAAGCCACCATTCAGTGATGCAGAGAATAAGGTCATCACTGAAGCTTTAAGCTGCTATGGATCCCTCCTGCTGGACAGAGGCAGAGGTGACATGTCTGCCAGAAAAAGAATGTGGTCATTGACATAAATGCAGTGGGCAGCCATGCCACTGATATGCTTACAGCAGCATGCAGGAGGGCGGCTTCGGTAGCACAAGAACAGATTGCTGTGGGAGGGGGGTCCTGCTATGGATCCACCATTCAATGAAAATGAGCATTTCCTGGACACTGTCAGAGATCCAGACAGCTTGGCAGTGGGTTCACACAGACTCCTTGATGTTACTACTGATTTGGACAACAGGGCAAGTCTGTCTCAAGAAGACACTGCAGGTATGCTATATACCCTTGTATTTACTGTAATTCCGGACATCTTTATGTGTTACTATTTGTACATCCGAAAACAATGAGATGTGTGCCTTAGAAGAGACAAGAGTCAAACAGAGATTGTGTTGGGAGGAATGGTTAGTCTGATTGATTCTGAGATATTTCTTAAGGGGGAGAAAGAGCATTATGCTCTTGTCCTTCTATCATGTGCATTGTGATGCTTACTAGCCTTCTTTTACTGCCTTATCCCTTTTCCAAGGAAATCAGAATTACCATATGAAAGACAACCTGCACACGGTAAGCACAAGCTTTCTTTGATTAGTAATAACCACTACTTAGATGTAAGTCTGAGGAAAGAGTAAAACTATTGTATTTTTCTCTAACAGATGAAGGTGTTTCAGACACAGTTTGGATCATTTCCACTCACTATTTCTCTCCCTTTTGTGTTCAGTGCTTATTATCACAGGTGATCCTGACAGTGACAGTGTAGAACTTATACCACATGATGTCAGAGTATTGGTAGCCTCTGATAATGATGGTGGTGATACAGAGGCACAGTCACAGAGTATATATATATATATATATATATATATATATATATATATATATATATATATATATATATATATATATATATATATATATCCACTGGCCTTATTTTGGACACAGTCAGTATGCCTATGCATACCCATTCCGCTGAGCCCTCAAATATAGGACAATTTGAGTGTAATATGGTTGATATGAGTAGTATGGTTACTCTAGTTACAGAGCTGATTGAGTCTGCCTGTAGCCATTGTGGGGGCAGGGTACTGCAAAGGAGGGTTGCTGGAGGTGCTTAGAGGAGGCCTACTGTCCATCCTCATTCTGATGCTGGCATGTCATTATGTGTCATGGCATGAATGTATAGGGCCATCATGGAGGGTCAGGCATGTTTCACCAGGGCTTTGGAAGAAATGATGCAAGTCCTAGACGTGGTGCATTCTGACATACATGACTGCCTCAACCGTGTAGGTGACTCATTGGATAAGATGAGTGACACACTGGATTGACCAGTGTCTGTGTTAAAACATCTGTTGGGGGCAGGCATCCATGCGTCTGTAAAGCTACAACACCCTCTGGTGTTAGCCAATGTGGTTATGCCATATCCCGCTCCTGTACTAGCACTATCACTACTCTGTCAGTGATTGAGGTGTCCACAACCAGAAGTTGTAGGCCATGAGGTCATGGTCCTAGACATTCATGATTACAGCTCATCCAGCAGACACTCCTCATATTTAGGTAGCACCCCCACTATGAACTGGGGACGTGGAAGTCGGAGTGCAATTCCTGGCAGAAACAGTTTGCATAGTCAGGAGTGATGACACTGAACTGACAACTCTACCATGCATGGCTCACACCTGTTCAACATGGCAGGACACAGTGCTAGCACAGTGCTTGGTTGTGTTCATGCAGACATACAAGCATTTCACAAAAACTGACCATACTGACCCATACACATTCAAGCTAGGAAAACCTTAATGTTGATTGGGATACATCTCCTGTTAGTGACCCTGAGATATTTCTTACTTTACTGAATGTAGTGTGTTTCTAACACACATTCACTACATTCACTACTTTGGTTTCTGCCTTGCTCTGCTGCTATCCCAAACCCTGTGCAAATGATGCTGACTGTGACTTTGTTCATTTGAGCTTGACTTAGGGTTGCATATATGTCTGATGCACAGAGTTGATGGCTAAGAGACTCTTTCTCACTATGTTGATTTTACACATATTTATTACATGAGAGGGTTTTGGATGTTTTTGTAACTACTCATTTCAGAAGGCTTTTTTCAGTTAGTACTGTAAGTCACGCATTCAGACCACTGATATTACATTCCTTCTTTTTGCTCTACTTGTAAAATTGGTGATATAATTGTCCTGTTAATTGTTTTGTGTACAGTGGGTAAGTGATGGGCTTGATACCAATCATTGTGTACAATGCAGAGTTGTATATTGCAGATGTCATTCCTATAAGCCAAGAATGTCATTGGGGGGCAGCTCACACAGGTTCCAACTGAGTAAATTTATGCAGATATATCATTTACACTTATCTCCTTACACATTAGTTCATATATGTTCCACAGTAACCTTGACATTGCCACAGTTACTACTCATGTGCTTTGGGGTTGTCTTTGCTTGATTATGATGATCTGCACACAGTCATTACATGGGGAAGTAAAGTTTGGGACATCGGATGGCATCAGTTTTAATATCATAATTGTATGTGCTTAGGTTGTTATGTATATTCCTTCACTGGTGAGTGTGTGTGTTTTCATTTGCTTCTTAGCTGGTGTGTGTGTGTGTGTGTGTGTGTGTGTGTGTGTGTGTGTGTGTGTGTGTGTGTGTGTGTGTGTGTGTGTGTGTGTGTGTGTCTGTGTGCTCACGTGTGCTAACCTTTGAGTCTTAGATGGTTAGTATGTGTGCTGTCCATTGTCTCTTAGCCAGGGCAAGGGCATATTGTTCATGGTTATGTCTGCCAGCTGCCTCTGCAGCTGGAGGTTCTCCCTCAGAATCATTGTTTGTTTGTGCTGCTAGTGGTAACCTTGCCTGTGGTCTGGCAATGTATAGTCCTGGCCCTTGCTGTCCCTGTTGCAGCTGTTTCCTCAAGATGATGTGCAATATGGCACAGACAGTGAGAATTTCTGAGCAGGTGCATGGGTGATACTGCAGGGCACCTCATGATGTATCTAGAAAGTGGAACCATGAGTTCAGCATGCCAAGCATGCTCTATGATGTTTCTAGCTTGAGAGTGGGCATCATTGTGCTCTTCTTCTTTGGGTGTGTGTACATTTTTGATGGATGTCATGAGCCACAGTTCTAGTGCATGACCTGTATCACCCAGTAGATGGCCTTGTGGAACATCATCCCTAGCAAACCTTGTGTAAAGCTGCGAGGTGTGCCATACAAGTGAAACATGGTAACTGCCTGTCAGGTGATTAAGTAGAAATCCTTCCTGTTGATTTATGTCATTCCAAATTCACCAGGTAAGGCTTTTATTTCTATGTGAGCGCACTCCATGGCCCCCAAAAGTTCAGGGAAGTGTGCTACAGTATAACATTCCTGCATTGTTCTTGCTCTCTCTTCTGGTGTGCCTGGAAAATAGATATACTCCCTTGCATGTTCTAGCACAGCATTAAGACATTGGTGCAATATTCTGGAGGCTGAGGCCTGTGACACCCCTAGTATATCCCCTATGAGTCTCTGGAATGTACTAGTGGCTAATATCCTTAAAGCTACACATACCATAGTTTCCACTGGTATAGGTTCTCTTCAATTTTCCCTGGGTCTGAGGTGAGGGCAGTAGAGTTTGCAGAGTTTATGTTGTATTTTGCTATCAGTCCTATATCAGTCTAATATTTCAAAGTCATGCAGTCCATGATATGTTAAATGGGGTCTGAACACCCTTCTTCTCAGCAGCAGTAGCAGAATAGATTTGAGCCAGTTGCACGTATGCATGCAAGAGAGCAGCAGCCCATAACATTGCTTTTTTTTTTCCCTAAGTGTGATGGTGGTTGCATTCCAATAGATTTTGGAGCTCATGGCAAAGAGCTACACCATCTCTACATAGTTACTTTATAGCTTCCTGAATGGCTCTGTCATCTTGGATTGCTAATTAGCATGTAATTCATCTGATTATGCTTTCATTCACATACTGTTTACCTTTGTTTGTTGGCTCTACATGACATGTAGAGACATTTAATGAATACAAAATGACACAAGCTTGGAGATTAGCTGTTCATGAATCTGGCCCATTTGTTTTTTTAATCTATTTCTTAACCAGGTAAACTCACTGGACAAAGTGTTTCTTTTGAGGGGTGACCCAGGACAATTGTGTGAGTGGCCTGCTCAAAGTCACCCAGTAGACAAATGGAGATGGAAAGATTCAAGCCCTGTACTCTTGACTACAAGAAGCAGTTTGTTAACAGCTCAGAGCATTAATTGCTGAACATCTCTAATTCACTGTAAAAGTTAACAGACCAACATCTGTTGCAGGGACACGCATTTTCTGAGCAATACTAAGAATTTCTACAGCAAGAGGTTCTCCCGTTCGATTCTCGGCTGGGCTTGGGAGTGCCTTCTGTGTGGAGTCTGCATGTCCTCCCCATAGTTGGGTAGCGTTCGAAAGACATGCATGCGTAAATGGGCGTGCCTTCGTTGAAGGTTGGGCGTCGAGCTGGCACCTCGGCGTTTCGTAAAAATCTACTGCCAATCATTAGCGGACCGGAGTTCCACTGGGGCGACCCCTTAAAAGCCGAAAGACAAACAACAACAACAACTAACAAAGAATTTCTACTGACTCCCAGTATTAATGGAATGTAAACCTCAGTGATTTGACAGAAAATAAATAAATTAATGAAGGTCTGGCAGTTGGTGTAGAGAATTAGGGTGCCAAGCTCTTAATGAGCTAACTTATGTAGTCAATGGTACAGGGTTTGACTCTTTCTACCAGCATTTGCCCACCGTGTGACTCTAAGCAATTCACTTCACTTCACCAGACAGTGCTCATGGGCTTTCTTAACATAAATAAATAAATAAATACGACAGGACGTGAACACTGAACAATAATTATGAAACTAATGACTGGCATGATAAGACAATTCAGTTCTCAGTGACTTACCAGAGGTGAGAGAGTTCCTATGTGGTATATTCTGAACACATGCACGTACACAAACACATGCACGTGCACCTACGCACACAGACAGAAACACACTCACACACACGCATGCATGCGCATACGTGCATACACATACACACATAGCAAAAATGCTAATTACACACATGGCAGTAAATCAAAAGAAAAAAATAATTTTAGTTTGGCTGCCTATACAGCGGAAATAATCCATACAGCAGCAGAAAAATCAAATCCAGTTGTCAAAAAGCAGTAAAATGCTAATTCCCAATGGCAGTTGCTCATTCCTTACATCCACAGCAGTAATGGTATTTATCGACAAACAGCAATACACTGGCAAATTGAATACCAATAAGAGATCTCCTGGAGCAGAAGAGTATAGTGCAGCTGATCCCAGATGTGAGTGAGGTTGAGACAGCCTTTTTTTGGTATCATTTACAGGTCCTCCTGACAGCACGGGGCCTATGTCACCTTTTGCTGGATCCAGTCTTGCATGCATTTCTTTATTCTTAGAGAGCTTGCTTGCTAACCTTTAAATAATGTGATACTGCAACATCCAACTCCATTTTCTCATTTTCATGTTTTATTGTCATGACAGCATAAATATTTTTCTCTGAAATGAACATCCACACTCTCTCTGCAGTGAATTTTTGGAATGAAAGATACAAGAACAAGGCCAAATCAAGGTTCAGTATGGTGGCCTGGATACCAGAAGACCAGTTAGAATGGATGCTGAGCACAATACTGTACAATACTCACTGTATAGGTTCACAGGATAAGTACTAGGCAATCAGTCTGCAGACCATTTCAAGCCTAGCCAAAAAACTCTATTCAAAATTTCCCTCCAGCCTCAAGGAGGGCAAGAAAAAATACACCAGGAGAGAATTTGAGGATGCCCATCCAGTTATCTAGGTTTACTTTGAAGGTGGCAAGAGTACTACTCTGCTTGACATGTAGTGAAATTTTTCCAGGGGTAAGGGATGATCTCTTAAAGCATCTTGAAAATGTTTCAACTATTACTTGTTACTTGCTGGAGCCTTTCTCGACGGGCCTCCACTGAAAAAGGACCTGTGTCCAGTCGGACTATCCCAGTAACCAAATGTAAAATAAATAATAAATAAATAATCTACCATACCAACATGTCTTATCTATCTGCTGATGAAGATTTAGTTCCTTTAATCAAGTGTTTTATGTACCATTAGTTCAGTGATGGAATAGGAGTTCAAATAGGGTTTTTCTTGGCATGAAAGACTAGACATAGATTGCCATGTTAGATTCTGTAAAAGACTGAATACAGAGAATGGGCTGCCAGTCTCTCCTGCTAACTAAGATTTCTGAGACCACTGATCTTTTTAGTTATGATTCTTCGAGGTCTCACAAGTTGTGTGATAAGTTTTGATAAATCCATGTTAAAAGGAGCGTTATATTCAACAGGTCTGATAAGATATGATTGTCCTTGCACCAATTGTTAATATGGTCAAAGCTGTGTTAGCGCAATTGTGAGTCAGTTAACCACAGGCCAGCAAGGCTATCGTGAAGTTCTGAGAAATATATGGCAAATAGGAGACGGCTCAAAACCAAGCTGTTATTCACTACTGGTAAATGTTTTCCATTCAGAACTGACACCTACTAGTCTAACTACATGGGTTCTGTTGGACAACCAGTTAGTTATCTATTACACAATGTAAGGATTTATATTCACATTTACAAGTCTATCAATAATGCTTGCATGAGGAATAGCGTCAAAGGCCTTTTCCAGGTCTAGATATGCTGTATGTACTGTATAACTACTATCCACTGCTTCAGTTACTTTTTCAAAGAAATTAATGAGGTTAAGGAGGCAGGGCCTTCCTTTGATAAAGCCAAACTGACGAAGGCTCAGGGTTGAGAGATTTTCAATGTCCAGATGAATGAAGTTGCAGATAATGAGCTCCATAGCTTTACCTATGAGGCTAGTGAGACTAATGGGTCTGTGGTTTCCAGGGTCCATTTCTGTGCCACCCTTGTGTACTAGGATTACAACAGATATTTTCCAGGTTTCAGGAATGTAAGCAGTGGAGAGGCGTAGATTAAGAGTTTAATTAGCAGTTCAGATAGGCCATGTATGGGAATGAAAATTAGGCAACCTGGTATGTTGTCACCCCCCCATGGATGAAGTATTCTTAGTTTGTGAAAGGGCTGAGTGAACTTATTCCATAGTAATTAAAGGGGTTGGCTGGGGTTGTGGAAGGTGTGGGACAGCTATAACTGTGGGTAAAATAAAATTTGCTCTAAATTTGTCAGAGAGAGATCAGTATTATTGTAGACTAGCTCCAAACACTGTTGTGTGTTAGGTCTTAACTTCTTGATGTAAGTAAAGAGTGATTTGCAGTTATTTTTGGTTTTAGTGACTATTTTAAGTTCATACTCAGCTTTGAGCTTCCTAATGACTCCCTTCAACTCTTTGTTAGTTTGCTTAAGTGTGCTCTTAAGGTAGGTAGAATGAGACCTCTTATAAGCAGTAAGCCGTTTTTTTCTCTTGCTATATAATTTATTTATATAGGTGTTCCAGTTTTTATCGTTATCATAATATTTGTTGTGGATAGAGACTGCCTTATAAATACAACTATTAAGTGGGAGAAGAAGTCAGAGACATAGGTAGCAAGTTTACCAATAGGAATGGATCCTTCAGAAGAGAATTACAACAGAATTTAAGTCAAGTAACTGAAGAAGGCTTGCTTTTGAGAAGTCCCTAAACATAACACTATTTACATGGGAAGTACCATTAGTTAGCTTACTAAATTATTTCTGATTTATCAATACATGATAACACATATGGACCTGTGCAAGAAGTGCATGTATCTCCTGCATAGCAACCAGAAAATAATGAGGTACTCCAGAAGGACTACTCACTGTTCTTTTTTAATGCTTTTTATATGATTGCCTTTTGTCTTCTTACTCTACATTTTCAAAAGCCAAATAACATAACACTGCCTGACATAAAGCACAAGTACAGTATGCTTACATATTCTAACTTTTCGTAATTACTTATAGCACTTTTGTGTGCCTGTGGTCAATTTCTTCTATCTCCCAATGCAGTTCACAGATGGACCCAATGCCATGCCTGTAGAAGAAGCTCTCAAATGTATCATTTATTGTGACCTGCTCTCCACACCAAGTATGAAGGATGGAGAGGACCCCCATTCCTGGCAGAGTATTGTCACGGATGTATTCAGAAAAATATTTATAAGTGGTTCTACCAATTATTTCCCTTGTGGAAGTGGTGGATAAAATCTAAGCTTATAAACTGCATTTTGTCATCAGGTTTATTTTATTCTGCTCCTTTATTTGCATTTGACAACCAGGATATATTAGTTATCCACAATGACCTTCTTCAGACTCAGCCAGGGAGTACTGCCTGGTTAGGGGACTTGTTCAGCATCAGACAAATGGAAATTGTGGGAAATAAAGCCTGGGTTACAGAAAATAGCTCAAGCTCATTATATTGTGTGCTGCTAACTGCTAGACAATGCTTACTTTACTGCTTACTTCAGCCTCCTTTCTGTTGCCAGCCTTCATTTTCTGTGATTAATCTAACACATTCCTTCATGTAATGATCCCATTCGTCCATTCTTTTGCATACATCATCATTTGTGCCACAGTCCTCTCTCTCTCTTTGTAGCCTTTAATAGAGTCCCACCATATACCCTCTTTCAAACTGTCTTCCTTCAAATTCTGCACTGCACCCTATTGCACTGACCCTCCAATCAACCAGTCCATTCCAGACTTCTCCACTTCCATAGATTCCACATTCATCTACCCTGACCACCTTCTCTTTCTCCCATTCAAATTTCAACCCTTCATGATCCGAGAGGCCACATTCAACAATCTCTGGTCTAGACACCTCCTTTCCTGTATCCCCATCCACAATAAACCTTTCAAGGCTACTATCCTGATGATCCTCATCCTTCAACGATACATATTCCCTCCTCTCTGGTCAAAGTCCCTCCAAATATCTACCACCCACACCCTCACTGCTACCCTCTACATTTCCTGCTTGTTAGAGCTTTGAAGTTCCATCACTCCATGTAGTTTAGTGCAACATTTAGTGCTACATAACAGTCTTATCCTCTTCATTTGTAGCTTTAGTTAACATTGCAAAACTCTCATGCACAACCTCACTTTGTTATAATTTGGCCCATAAAAGGAACTGTCCATTTTCTTATTCCTTCATGCATGCATCACACAGTACCAATCTCTCCCACTCTCCTTTATTTTGCACTAGCATGGCCAACCTTTTATTGCCCCCTTTTTCACACATGCACCCTCTCTTATTATAAAACCTTTCTTTATTAAAGTTCCAAAATCTGTCATTCCCAACTTTGTCTCCTGTAACTTCATCACATTAGCTCTTACGGTACCTGATTCATTCTGCTTAAAAAACATTTCATAGTTAACTGAGTAAATAGGTCCTCTCTCATTCCATGTGAAAACTGCTAGCCTCCCAGCCAGCCACCCTACTCCCCCTCCACTACCCCCCTTTACCCTTTCCCTCCTTCCCAGACCCTCACTGCTATCACCCTGGGGATGGCTTAACATGCCTTTGGCTCCTCCTGTCTAGGCACTGATGACCCCACCCCTAAAAAAGAAGGCCTTCTAGAGTGCCACTAGGTATTCTTATCCTATAGCTGCTCATGTCCATTTTACCACATATATCATCCATATATCTCTTTTCTATCCTCTTCAAAACATTATCACTCACACCAAACCCCTCATACAGTGCCTTTGCCTTCTCTGTATGCAGCTTTTCCCCTTCATTATCTTCCTCAGTGTGTACTGCAGCCTGATATCTAGATAGTCATCCTCCTTTATTATATTGCTATAGTTTATTAACTTCCTCCACTTCTCCCATCCTTTAATGTGTCTCTTCCATTATCTCCCTAAAATTTCTTGACTCCTTCCATTCCAAATTCCTGTTCTTACCTCTGGACTGCCCTTCTTCTCCTCCCTCTTTACTTCTCCATATTTAAAGCTCTCTATTCTTCATGCCTATGCTGTCACAAAGCCCTAGAGCTACAAGTTTTCTGGGGCTTTTGTCATTTTTTCATAGCCTCCAGTCACTACATCTGACCCCAGTATTGCAGGAGCACTGTCACACAGCCCTACACCTACAAGTTTACTGAGACGTTGTCATTTTTTCATAGCCTGCTGTCACTACATTTGACCCCAATATTGCAGGAGCTCTGTCATAAAGACCTACACCTATAAGTTTATTAAGACTTTTGTCATTGTTTCATGTAAACATATTTATCATGAGAAACCTTGTTGTGTATTAACTTTAATCAGTTAATCACATGCCTGCTGTGTGAAATAGTAGGACCCCTTACAAAGTTGGCCACTGTCTCCTTTTACTTGACTAGTGGAGTATACTACATATACCAGGTATTTAGTCTCAGAAGATGACAGAAAACCTGTTTCACTTGCTTTTCTTTGTTAATTGCTTTGTTATGGCTATAAAGTGATTGCTCTCAGTTATATGTTGACCTATAAATTGACCTAAGCGTAGAAAGCCCACAGCATTCAGCTTCATCCCCTCTTGCTCTAATATTATACTTCCTACATACACATTTCACTTGTGACTCTTTTTCGAAAGCCCTCCCCAAATCACCTTACTACTTCTATGTGTACAGCTCTGTTTCTTGTTTTCTACTTCTTATTTCTCTTTTCTTTTAATTTTTAGCCCCATTCCCAACTATCTTTCTCCATCCCATACTGCTTTGCACTATATCCATTTATAATCACACCCTCCCTAATAGTAGCTATCTATTCCACATTGTATCATTTTCTTTTCCCAAATAAATCCTCATTTTCTTATTTTGACTACATCATTATACTCTAGCCTTTAATATCCCTCTATTCCTTACATTCCAGAGAAGATACAAGGACAACCTACCCCTCTTCTTTTATAAACATATACTTCCTTTAGCTCCACCTCCTACAAATTCCCACCAATTCCAACTACACTCCAATCAATCTACTACACAACATCCCCCTCCCACACCTCACCAATAATTCTCTAACCACACACCCATTTTTTAAGGTTTACTATTATAATAAAGAAAATAAAAAAAAGTGTACTTATTAGAGGTGTTTCGGGGAAAGTACACAATTCCGAACATTCCCAATATCAGAAAACAGCTGTTAATGTCAAAAATGTCGTTCACAACATTTTCGACACTTAACAGTAATCCCAACCTTCCCTTAACTCCCTAACTAGCTAGCCTAAAATCACATTTATGCAGGGGGGCTTGCAACCCCCTGTGGGGGGCTGCGCCCCCATACCCCCCTAGCTTAATAGTCCAATGCCGAGATCGCATTACAGTAAGGGAAGGGATGTATTTCCCTAACCGCACTGTACCGCGATCCCTTTACATGAGCAAACGTGATGATTGTGAATGCACAGTCCATTCGCAATTATACCGTTCACTCACGTAACCTGACGAAATATGAAGTATTCGAACATCTGTTGTTCGAATACTTCATAGCTGAGCAATTACACAGCGAAATTGTAATGGTAAACTTTTTCTACACTAATATTACACAGTATTTTCACTTATACTCTAATCCCTATAACTGCTTCACTTCCAACAGCTCTAATTCCCCCTCTACTTCCATTTATCTCACTCTACACCAATCATGCTGTTTTACTCATGCCTCTCATTTATCTTCCTTCTTCGCTTTTCTACCCCAACAACTCCTCCAAAAACACTACTACAAAACCATACCTCCGCTATTACCTCATCATCGTCACTACTCAATCCCTCCACAACAAGCTTCCCCCAAATAACCCCAACACTGATCTCTATACCAATCTTCTTCTCTTCCTGCCCTAAACTCCTCAATACTAAACTCTACAACCTAAAACTAATACAAATACACAAATTACTTACCTAAAACAATTAGGTGTTCTTTCACGGTCTTGAACTTGTGCAGGGATATTCACCCCAACCCAGTTCCCATTCCTACCACACAGACAAAAAAACTAAAACTTATCACTTTTAGTATCAGAAGCATGTTGCAATAAACTGAACCTCCATCATGCCTGGTTAACACACACTAACCCAGATATAATATCAGGAGCATGTGCAATAAATGGACACTTTGTCATGCCTGGTCAACACACTCTAACCCAGATATAATATCAGGAGCATGTGCAATAAACTGACACTCTGCCATGCCTGATTAACACATTCTAACCCAGATATAATATCAGGAGCATGTGCAATAAACGGACACTCTGTCATGCCTGGTCAACACACTCTAACCCAGATATAATATCAGGAGCATGTGCAATAAACTGACACTCTGCCATGCCTGATTAACACAGTCTAACCCAGATATAATATCAAGAGCATGTGCAATAAACTGACACTCTATCATGCCTGGTTAGAACACTCTAACCCAGATATAATATCAGGAGCATGTGCAATAAACTGACACAGTGTCATGCCTGGTTAGCTCACTTTAACCCAGATATAATATCAGGAGCATGTGTAATAAACTGACACTCTGTCATGACTGGTTAACACACTCTAACCCAGATATAATATGAGGAGCATGTGTAATAAACTGAAAATCGGTCATGCCTGGTTAACACACTCTAACCCAGATATTATATCAGGAACATGTGCAATAAACTGACACTCTGCCATGCCTGGTTAACACACTCTAACCCAGATATAATATCAGGAGCATGTGCAATAAACTGACACTCTGCCATGCCTGGTTAACACACTCTAACCCAGATATAATATCAGGAGCATGTGCAACAAACTGACACTCTGTCATGCCAGGTTAACACACTCTAACCCAGATATAATATCAGGAGAATGTGCAATAAACTGACACTCTGTTGTGCCTGGTTAACACATTCTAACCCAGATATAATATCAGGAGCATGTGCTATAAACGGGCACTCTGTCATGCCTGGTTAGCAAACTCTAACCCAGATATAATATCAGGAGCATGTGCAATAAACGGACACTCTGTCATGCCTGGTCAACACACTCTAACCCAGATATAATATCAGGAGCATGTGCAATAAACTGACACTCTGCCATGCCTGATTAACACAGTCTAACCCAGATATAATATCAGGAGCATGTGCAATAAATTGACACTCTATCATGCCTGGTTAGAACACTCTAACCCAGATATAATATCAGGAGCATGTGCAATAAACTGACACAGTGTCATGCCTGGTTAGCTCACTTTAACCCAGATATAATATCAGGAGCATGTGTAATAAACTGACACTCTGTCATGACTGGTTAACACACTCTAACCCAGATATAATATGAGGAGCATGTGTAATAAACTGAAAATCGGTCATGCCTGGTTAACACACTCTAACCCAGATATTATATCAGGAACATGTGCAATAAACTGACACTCTGCCATGCCTGGTTAACACACTCTAACCCAGATATAATATCAGGAGCATGTGCAATAAACTGACACTCTGCCATGCCTGGTTAACACACTCTAACCCAGATATAATATCAGGAGCATGTGCAACAAACTGACACTCTGTCATGCCAGGTTAACACACGATAACCCAGATATAATATCAGGAGAATGTGCAATAAACTGACACTCTGTTGTGCCTGGCTAACACATTCTAACCCAGATATAATATCAGGAGCATGTGCTATAAACGGACACTCTGTCATGCCTGGTTAGCAAACTCTAACCCAGATATAATATCAGGAGAATGTGCAATAAACTGACACTCTATCATGCCTGGTTAGAACACTCTAACCCAGATATAATATCAGGAGCATGTGCAATAAACTGACACAGTGTCATGCCTGGTTAGCTCACTTTAACCCATATATAATATCAGGAGCATGTGTAATAAACTGACACTCTGTCATGACTGGTTAACACACTCTAACCCAGATATAATATGAGGAGCATGTGTAATAAACTGAAAATCGGTCATGCCTGGTTAACACACTCTAACCCAGATATTATATCAGGAACATGTGCAATAAACTGACACTCTGCCATGCCTGGTTAACACACTCTAACCCAGATATAATATCAGGAGCATGTGCAATAAACTGGCACTCTGCCATGCCTGGTTAACACACTCTAACCCAGATATAATATCAGGAGCATGTGCAATAAACTGACACTCTGTCATGCCTGGTTAACACACTCTAACCCAGATATAATATCAGGAGCACGTGCAATAAACTGACACTCTGCCTTCCCTAGTTAACACACTCTAATCCAGATATAATATCAGTAGCATGTGCAGTAAACTGACACTCTGTCATGCTTGGTTAGCACACTCTAACCCAGATATAATATTAGGATCATATGCAGTAAACTGACACACTTTCATGCATGGTTATCACACTCTAACCCAGATATAATGTCAGGAGCATGTGCAATAAACTGACACTCTGTCATGCCTGGTTAGCACACTCTAACCCAGATATAATATCAGGAGCATGTGCAATAAACGGACGCTCTGCCATGCATGGTTAACATTCTCTAACCCAGATATAATATCAGGACCATGTGCAATTAACTGACACTGTGTCATGCCTGGTTAACACACTCTAACCCAGATATAATATCAGGAGCATGTGTAATAAACTGACACACTTTCATTCCTAGTTAACACATTCTAACCCATATATAATATCAGGAACATGTGCAGTAAACTGATACTCTTTCATGCCTGGTTAACACACTCTAACCCAGATATAATATCTGGAGCATGTGCAATAAACTGACACTCTGTCATTCCTGGTTAACACACTCTAACCCAGATATAATATCTGGAGCATGTGCAATAAACTGACACTCTTTCATGCCTGGTTAACACACTCTAACCCAGATATAATATCTGGAGCATGTGCAGTAAACCGACGCACTTTCATGCCTAGTTAACACACTCTAACTCAGACATCCTTGCTTTACAGAGACTTATGCTAAAACCAGAAATAAAAGATACTGAAATTCTTCCCCTGGTTACAGCATTATCAGAGTAAACATAGCACATTAAAAATGTGGTGGAATAGCCCTACGTTTCCCTAACAACTTGATAGGTTTCCCATACTGAAATACTATACCAAAATTCTGCACAGCCAAAATTCTTATAACATTTCTAAAACTTAACGCATCTAAGAACATCTGCATAGTTGTTTTATACATCCCTCCTGGGCAAAAACTTCCCACGCTAGAAAATATTCTAGCCTGGATATCAGAAACAATATTGAACAAAACTATTATCCTAGGGGATGTTAACATTGACTGGTAGACACTAACCTCATACCACCCAACAAACAGTATAAACCTCTGTGGCTTTACTCAAGTTATAAATACTCTTAACAGATATAGCAAAAATAACATCCAACACTCCACCCTGGACTGGACACAGGTCTTGAACCATTCTAACTTTACATCCTAAGACACGCTTCCCGACTCCTTAAGTGACCACCTACCAGCCTATACTCACAGGACTATCACTCAACTCACAAAGCAACACAAGTTCAAAACTATATGCAACCTACAAAAATTCAGCAAAGAGGTATTCAATGGATCTCTAAAAGCTACAGACTAGTTCACCCTAAAAAGACTGCCCCTTAATAATGCAGCTGAACATTTCAGCAGCACCCTCCTAAGCATTCTTAACTCCCTAGCCACTCAGTGAACAAAAAAGAATAAAAAATATCCATGCCCCATGACTCACCAAATCATGTAAAATTCAAATGAAAGATAGGAAAAAAACATGGACTGCCTGACTAAAGAATAAAAATGACATAAATATTCAGTTATATAGAAAACTCCACAATCAAACAAAAAGACAAATATTGCATGACAAAAATCATACTATTCCTACATTCAAAATAACCAAAAAAACAACCCTAATGAATTCTGGTCTTCTGTAATGTCATTGCTCAACACAGGAAATAAAAATAATCCAAATCCATGCCCCAATATGCCACCTCTTTAAACAGCCACTCAACACATACTTTATGGAGTCCATATCCAACCTAAAAGTAAATCCAACTCATCCACCCCAACTCACTACTTCTACTAATACCCTCAATACTAACCTCTACACATCCCACACATTACACACACACAACAAACCTCTCACTCATATCCAAAAAATAAACCATCCCCAGCTTACTATTCAACCCATCCTTTACCTTAAATTAAAAAAAAAAAACTACAAAAACTGAAAACTCGCTCAACCACAGTAGACAACCTCCCACCAGAATGCCTAAAGCTTGCCGCAAAGGCAATATCATTCCCTGTTAGCATCTTAATTAGTAGACCTATAGCTGAATCACATGTCCCTAACTTATGGAAAAGATCACACATTATCCCTTTACATAAGGGAGGCAACTCCACTGACATTACAAACTTTAATC
Source organism: Protopterus annectens (assembly GCF_019279795.1). Taxonomy (NCBI): domain Eukaryota; kingdom Metazoa; phylum Chordata; order Ceratodontiformes; family Protopteridae; genus Protopterus; species Protopterus annectens. Next base: position 418,349,510 of record NC_056741.1, read on the forward strand.
CTATTGCAATCTTGCCACCCTCTCCAAGATTCTAGAAAAATGTGTGCACCTACAACTTCTCCACCGTCTTACACACAACAACCAACTTTCCCACACTCAACATGGCTTTAGACCTGCACACAGTACCTCAACAGCCTTATCTTTCATGGACTCTGTCAACAAAGCTCAAGACACTGGCAGACTAGTATCTGTGGTATTTCTAGATTTGTCAAAAGCATTTGACATGGTATCTCACCCCAAACTCCTTAAAGAACTTTCCAGCATTTCTCTATCCTCCTCCTTACTTCAGTGGGTTTCTAGCTACCTAGCTGAGAGGCAATAAACAGCAAGATGGTAGGGCTCTATCTCCCCATTTCACATCACCCCCACAGGTGTACATCAAGAATCCATCCTTGGCCCATTACTATTTAATGTCTTCATCAGTAACTTACATACATCCTCCTCTGAAACCTGTGCTTAAGACACATCCACTTTTACACTGATCATTGTGTTTCTTTAGAAGCTATATTATAGATAGATGTTTGTCTGTAACTTTAATGGAAGGACAAGTTTTTACCATGTAATTGATTAATTGATGTTAGGTGTGTATATAATTAATTCAGGTGCACTGTTCTAGTAGTTCTGAAGAAATAGCCAGTAGACTGTGAAAGCGCTCACCTTTTTGATTTCTATCTTTGTGTGTATTTTATTTATTAAAGTTTTGCGTGTCCTCAGCACTGGAGTTCACTCTGGATTTTTTATCTAGTATACATCCTCGTGTGAAGGCACTCTAATCCAATATGCAGATGACTCCAGTAACATCTGTGTATCAGACATATTAACTCACCTACAACACATAACACAACAAGCTTTCTCTTACATAGAAACATGGCTCTCCAGTGCTGAACTCCTACTGAACCCCCCCAAAAAAGCAAAGCTCCTTCTCTTCACCCACAAACCCCATAGCTCCAACCAACCAAACTTCAAGATCTTGTCAGCCAACAATACTGAAACTGCATTAGTTCAGCATACCAACTGTCACAATTGATGATAATCTCAAGTTTTATTTACACATACAAAACAGTATTAAAAAAACACCAACAACTAGGCATGCTATACATGAATAAAGACTCCCTCACAGCAGCTACCAAAATTACCCGGCCAAAACCTACCTCTTGCCCCACTGTTATATGGGGCCCCAATTCTAACTAACTTACAGACCTCAAGCTGTTAATGTCAAAAATGTCGTTCACAACATTTTCGACACTTAACAGTAATCCCAACCTTCCCTTAACTCCCTAACTAGCTAGCCTAAAATCACGTTTATGCAGGGGGGCTTGCAACCCCCTGTGGGGGGCTGTGTCCCCATACCCCCCTAGCTTAATAGTCCAATGCCGAGATCGCATTACAGTAAGGGAAGGGATGTATTTCCCTAACCGCACTGTACCGCGATCCCTTTACATGAGCAAACGTGATGATTGTGAATGCACAGTCCATTCGCAATTATACCGTTCACTCACGTAACCTGACGAAATATGAAGTATTCGAACATCTGTTGTTCGAATACTTCATAGCTGAGCAATTACACAGTGAAATTGTAATGGTAAACTTTTTCTACACTAATATTACACAGTATTTTCACTTATACTCTAATCCCTATAACTGCTTCACTTCCAACAGCTCTAATTCCCCCTCTACTTCCATTTATCTCACTCTACACCAATCATGCTGTTTTACTCATGCCTCTCATTTATTTTCCTTCTTCGCTTTTCTACCCCAACAACTCCTCCAAAAACACTACTACAAAACCATACCTCAGCTATTACCTCATCATCGTCGCTACTCAATCCCTCCACAACAAGCTTCTCCCAAATAACCCCAACACTGATCTCTATACCAGTCTTCTTCTCTTCCTGCCCTAAAATCCTCAATACTAAACTCTACAACCTAAAACTAATACAAATACACAAATTACTTACCTAAAGCAATTAGGTGTTCTTTCACGGTCTTGAACTTGTGCAGGGATATTCACCCCAACCCAGTTCCCATTCCTACCACACAGACAAAAAAACTAAAACTTATCACTTTTAGTATCAGAAGCATGTTGCAATAAACTGACACTCCATCATGCCTGGTTAACACACACTAACCCAGATATAATATCAGGAGCATGTGCAATAAACGGACACTTTGCCATGCCTGGTCAACACACTCTAACCCAGATATAATATCAGGAGCATGTGCAATAAACTGACACTCTGCCATGCCTGATTAACACACTCTAACCCAGATATAATATCAGGAGCATGTGCAATAAACGGACACTCTGTCATGCCTGGTCAACACACTCTAACCCAGATATAATATCAGGAGCATGTGCAATAAACTGACACTCTGCCATGCCTGATTAACACAGTCTAACCCAGATATAATATCAGGAGCATGTGCAATAAACTTACACTCTATCATGCCTGGTTAGAACACTCTAACCCAGATATAATATCAGGAGCATGTGCAATAAACTGACACAGTGTCATGCCTGGTTAGCTCACTTTAACCCAGATATAATATCAGGAGCATGTGTAATAAACTGACACTCTGTCATGACTGGTTAACACACTCTAACCCAGATATAATATGAGGAGCATGTGTAATAAACTGAAAATCGGTCATGCCTGGTTAACACACTCTAACCCAGATATTATATCAGGAACATGTGCAATAAACTGACACTCTGCCATGCCTGGTTAACACACTCTAACCCAGATATTATATCAGGAACATGTGCAATAAACTGACACTCTGCCATGCCTGGTTAAACAACTCTAACCCAGATATAATATCAGGAGCATGTGCAACAAACTGACACTCTGTCATTCCAGGTTAACACACGATAACCCAGATATAATATCAGGAGAATGTGCAATAAACTGACACTCTGTTGTGCCTGGTTAACACATTCTAACCCAGATATAATATCAGGAGCATGTGCTATAAACGGACACTCTGTCATGCCTGGTTAGCAAACTCTAACCCAGATATAATATCAGGAGAATGTGCAAAAAACTGACACTCTATCATGCCTGGTTAGAACACTCTAACTCAGATATAATATCAGGAGCATGTGCAATAAACTGACACAGTGTCATGCCTGGTTAGCTCACTTTAACCCATATATAATATCAGGAGCATGTGCAATAAACTGACACAGTGTCATGCCTGGTTAGCTCACTTTAACCCATATATAATATCAGGAGCATGTGTAATAAACTGACACTCTGTCATGACTGGTTAACACACTCTAACCCAGATATAATATGAGGAGCATGTGTAATAAACTGAAAATCGGTCATGCCTGGTTAGCACACTCTAACCCAGATATTATATCAGGAACATGTGCAATAAACTGACACTCTGCCATGCCTGGTTAACACACTCTAACCCAGATATAATATCAGGAGCATGTGCAATAAACTGACACTCTGCCATGCCTGGTTAACACACTCTAACCCAGATATAATATCAGGAGCATGTGCAACAAACTGACACTCTGTCATGCCTGGTTAACACACTCTAACCCAGATATAATATCAGGAGCACGTGCAATAAACTGACACTCTGCCTTCCCTAGTTAACACACTCTAACCCAGATATAATATCAGCAGCATGTGCAGTAAACTGACACTCTGTCATGCTTGGTTAGCACACTCTAACCCAGATATAATATTAGGATCATATGCAGTAAACTGACACACTTTCATGCATGGTTATCACACTCTAACCCAGATATAATGTCAGGAGCATGTGCAATAAACTGACACTCTGTCATGCCTGGTTAGCACACTCTAACCCAGATATAATATCAGGAGCATGTGCAATAAACGGACGCTCTGCCATGCATGGTTAACATTCTCTAACCCAGATATAATGTCAGGACCATGTGCAATTAACTGACACTGTGTCATGCCTGGTTAACACACTCTAACCCAGATATAATATCAGGAGCATGTGTAATAAACTGACACACTTTCATGCCTAGTTAACACATTCTAACCCATATATAATATCAGGAACATGTGCAGTAAACTGATACTCTTTCATTCCTGGTTAACACACTCTAACCCAGATATAATATCTGGAGCATGTGCAATAAACTGACACTCTGTCATTCCTGGTTAACACAATCTAACCCAGATATAATATCTGGAGCATGTGCAATAAACTGACACTCTTTCATGCCTGGTTAACACACTCTAACCCAGATATAATATCTGGAGCATGTGCAGTAAACCGACGCACTTTCATGCCTAGTTAACACACTCTAACCCAGACATCCTTGCTTTACAGAGACTTATGCTAAAACCAGAAATAAAAGATACTGAAATTCTTCCCCTGGTTACAGCATTATCAGAGTAAAGATAGCACATTAAAAATGTGGTGGAATAGCCCTACTTTTCCCTAACAACTTGATAGGTTTCCCATACTGAAATACTATACCAAAATTCTGCACAGCCGAAATCCTTATAACATTTCTAAAACTTAACGCATCTAAGAACATCTGCATAGTTGTTTTATACATCCCTCCTGGGCAAAAACTTCCCACGCTAGAAAATATTCTAGCCTGGATATCAGAAACAATATTGAACAAAACTATTATCCTAGGGGATGTTAACATTGACTGGTAGACACTAACCTCATACCACCCAACAAACAGTATAAACCTCTGTGGCTTTACTCAACTTATAAATACTCTTAACAGATATAGCAAAAATAACATCCAACACGCCACCCTGGACTGGACACAGGTCTTGAACCATTCTAACTTTACATCCTAAGACACGCTTCCCGACTCCTTAAGTGACCACCTACCAGCCTATACTCACAGGACTATCACTCAACTCACAAAGCAACACAAGTTCAAAACTATATGCAACCTACAAAAATTCAGCAAAGAGGTATTCAATGGATCTCTAAAAGCTACAGACTAGTTCACCCTAAAAAGACTGTCCCTTAATAATGCAGCTGAACATTTCAGCAGCACCCTCCTAAGCATTCTTAACTCCCTAGCCACTCAGTGAACAAAAAAGAATAAAAAATATCCATGCCCCATGACTCACCAAATCATGTAAAATTCAAATGAAAGATAGGAACAAAACATGGACTGCCTGACTAAAGAATAAAAATGACATAAATATTCAGTTATATAGAAAACTCCACAATCAAACAAAAAGACAAATATTGCATGACAAAAATCATACTATTCCTACATTCAAAATAACCAAAAAAACAACCCTAATGAATTCTGGTCTTCTGTAATGTCATTGCTCAACACAGGAAATAAAAATAATCCAAATCCATGCCCCAATATGCCACCTCTTTAAACAGCCACTCAACACATACTTTATGGAGTCCATATCCAACCTAAAAGTAAATCCAACTCATCCACCCCAACTCACTACTTCTACTAATACCCTCAATACTAACCTCTACACATCCCACACATTACACACACACAACAAACCTCTCACTCATAACCAAAAAGTAAACCATCCCCAGCTTACTATTCAACCCATCCTTTACCTTAAATAAAAAAAAAAACTACAAAAACTGAAAACTCGCTCAACTACAGTAGACAACCTCCCACCAGAATGCCTAAAGCTTGCCGCAAAGGCAATATCATTCCCTGTTAGCATCTTAATTAGTAGACCTATAGCTGAATCACATGTCCCTAACTTATGGAAAAGATCACACATTATCCCTTTACATAAGGGAGGCAACTCCACTGACATTACAAACTTTAATCCTACTGCAATCTTGCCACCCTCTCCAAGATTCTAGAAAAATGTGTGCACCTACAACTTCTCCACCATCTTACACACAACAACCAACTTTCCCACACTCAACATGGCTTTAGACCTGCACACAGTACCTCAACAGCCTTATCTTTCATGGACTCTGTCAACAAAGCACAAGACACTGGCAGACTAGTATCTGTGGTATTTCTAGATTTGTCAAAAGCATTTGACATGGTATCTCACCCCAAACTCCTTAAAGAACTTTCCAGCATTGCTCTATCCTCCTCCTTACTTCAGTGGGTTTCTAGCTACCTAGCTCAGAGGCAGTAAACAGCAAGATGGTAGGGCTCTATCTCCCCATTTCACATCACCCCCACAGGTGTACATCAAGAATCCATCCTTGGCCCATTACTATTTAATGTCTTCATCAGTAACTTACATACATCCTCCTCTGAAACCTGTGCTTAAGACACATCCACTTTTACACTGATCATTGTGTTTCTTTATAAGCTATATTATAGATAGATGTTTGCCTGTAACTTTAAGGGAAGGACAAGTTTTTACCATGTAATTGATTAATTGATGTTAGGTGTGTATATAATTAATTCAGGTGCACTGTTCTAGTAGTTCTGAAGAAATAGCCAGTAGACTGTGAAAGCGCTCACCTTTTTGCTTTCTATCTTTGTGTGTATTTTATTTATTAAAGTTTTGCGTGTCCTCAGCACTGGAGTTCACTCTGGATTTTTTATCTAGTATACATCCTCATGTGAAGGCACTCTAATCCAATATGCAGATGAGTCCAGTAACATCTGTGTATCAGACATATTAACTCACCTACAACACATAACACAACAAGCTTTCTCTTACATAGAAACATGGCTCTCCAGTGCTGAACTCCTACTGAACCCCCCCAAAAAAGCAAAGCTCCTTCTCTTCACCCACAAACCCCATAGCTCCAACCAACCAAACTTCAAGATCTTGTCAGCCAACAATACTGAAACTGCATTAGTTCAGCATACCAACTGTCACAATTGATGATAATCTCAAGTTTTATTTACACATACAAAGCAGTATTAAAAAAACACCAAAAACTAGGCATGCTATACATGAATAAAGACTCCCTCACAGCAGCTACCAAAATTACCCTGGCCAAAACCTACCTCTTGCCCTCACTGTTATATGGGGCCCCAATTCTAACTAACTTACAGACCTCCAAAGAGAAAAAAAACTAAAAAGCTGCTATAACAAAATTGCCATATTTGCCATAAACACAACCCATCTAACTCATCACTGCATGCCCTGCATTCCCTAAGATGGATTGAAGTCCACCTCCACCTCCAATGCATACAACTTACTACAGTATACAAAATCATCCACAACCCATTAGCTTGTCCTGCTCTTAACACATGAATCTACTTTTATATCCAAATAAACATCTCAGGTCTGAAGACAAGCATCTCCTCATAACTTATAAACCTAACAAACCCCCAGGCCTAAACCTTTACTCCTGCTCTGTAGCAAAGCTATAGAACTCACTTCCTTCACCTATCAAAACTGCTACTAACCTGCACTCCTTCAAAACCTTTATGAAAGAATACTTCAACAAAGCTTGGATTTGCTACTGCATGAGTCCATGCTAAGGTACTCTTACACCTTTTTCTACCTCTAAACTCTCTATTCCCACTACTAACTTACATTACTCTTCCTTTCTCTACACATTCCCCCAGAAATTACACTCTCATACCTTTCACACTTCTATTCCTATCTCCTCTATCACACCCTACCCTTATCTACTCGTACTATCCTATGCTTTCACCAATATAATCTGTTACCATATTTCATGACCTCTAGAATATTAATAATTTATTTTATTTATTTATTTATTTATTTGCAGTTTGTTTACCAGGGTGGTCCATTGGGCCTTGAGGAGCCCATTTTCAATGGAGTCCTGGGGAGAAAAGCTCCAAAGATACAACTAGTTATAATAACAGTATTACAAAAAAAAAATTACAACTAATTATAATTACAGTGTTACAAAAAATATTACAAAATAATTCTAAGTTACACAGAGTACTAAGAAGACATAACTGTGAATCTACTAGATACTGATGCAGAGGTTAAGAGAATTTAGAAAATAAAATGTCAGAGTAGATAAAGTATCAGAGTTGTAGCAATGATCAATAGCAGGGTAGATGCAATATCCCAATGTTAAATGTCAGAGTAGAAAAGTATTACAATTTTAGGAATAGTCAATGTCAGGGTAGAAAAAGAATCACGGTGTTAATAATTGAGTTTGTTCAGTTGTAAAAGGTAGTGCAAAGTACCCCAATATAAATGTTTTAAGGAGGAATAAAGAGAGACCGTTACTAAGAAGGTGTCAACAGAAGTGTCTGAGGTAGGGAGGGATTATAGATAGAGATATTATGTAGGATGAGAGCAAGAGCATTCCCACAGTGATGTTAGGTGAGAGTGGAGAAGAGATTTAAAGATAGAGAGGCTACTGGTGGTACGGATGAGAGGTGCGAGGGAGTTCCAGTGGCGTGCGAGGCAGAAGGAAAGGAGATGTTTGCCAGGTGGGTGGGAGGGTTTATGCAGTTCAATTAGATTTTGTTGGTTGGATCATAGGCATCTGTTAGGAAGATGCATTTTAAAGGTTGAGATGAGGGAGGGGCAGAGAGAGAGGCGTTAAATATAAGTTTATGTGCTTGGATGAGTTGTGTATAGATGAGATAATTGGGGAGTTCAAGCCATTTCAGTTGGTGTAGGGAGGTACAGTGATGGGTGTTGGATCTGTGGCCAGTTGCGAATTTTGCGATCTTATAGTAGCAGGAGGAGAGTTTAGATTTGAGGGAGGAGTGCAGGTTGGTAAGGATAGAGGCTCCATATAGTAGGGATGGGGTTAGGTAAGTGTTAGTAAGAGTGAGCTTGGTGGGGAGAGATAAATTGGTAATGGCGGTAAAGCATGCCTAATTTTTTTGAGTTTTTTTGATATTTGCCTGCAAATGGTTGTCAAACTTTAGTTGGTCATCAATTAGGATACCCAAGAGTTTGGCAGTAGAGACAGTTTCAAGAGAAGTGTTATCTTTACTGGTAATAAGGAAAGAGTGTTTATCTAGGGTAATGCTTCTGGAGGGGGAGAATAACATCAGTTTAGTCTTATTAGCATTTAGTGCTAAATGATTCTGAAGCATCCATAGTTCTGTAGCAGAGAATGCTTCTTGGGTAAGTTTCATTAGTGTAGATGAGCAGGAGGAAGAGCAGATTATTGTTGAATCGTCTGCATATTGAACAAGTTTAGAGTGAGGGATGGCCTGGTGGAAGTCATTGATGAAGATGTTAAATAGAAGGGGTCCTAGAACTGAGCCTTGGGGTACACCAGTGGGTGTGAATTGGAAAGGGGAAATTGCTTTTTTCCACTTGACTGCTTGTTGCCTATCTGGTAAGTAGCTGGTGAACCAGTTAATAGAGGAGTGGGATAAGTGTAGTTTGGAGAGCTTAGTAAGAAGAAGGTTATGAGAGATGGTGTTGAATGCTTTAGAGAGGTCTAGGAGGAGGGTGGAAATGATGAGACCAGAGTCATGGGCCTTGTTTACAGTTTCAAGGAAGGAGAGGAGAGCTGTGGTAGTACTATGACCAGGATGGAATCCATGTTGAGTGGGAGTTAGTAGGTTATTATTGATGAGATAGGGTAGGAGTTGTAGGTGGAAGCATTTTTCGAGAACTTTAGAGATGGGGGATAGGATAGCGATGGGACGTAAGTTGGAGATGTCATTATTATTGCCACCTTTGTGGAGTGGAATAATGTAGGCCTTTTTCCAAATCTGGGGAACATGGCATTCAGAAATAGATCGATTTATTAGGATGCTGATAGGGTAGGCTATGGCTTCTGCAGCAGTTTTTAGGAAGAAGGGTATTTCATCAGGAGCATTAGAACATGGTTTTAGTTTTTGAAGAAGTTTTTTTATAGTAGAGATGGGAATAGGGTTTGTGGTGAAGTGAGGACATTGGGAGGTATTGAAGTTTTGAGAGAAGGGGTTCTGAGGAGGTTGCTAGGGTGCTGATAGCTTTGTGGTAAAGGATGATGTTAATTTAGAGATGGAGTCAATAAAGAATGAGTTAAATTGGGTAGCTAGATCTGAGTCTGAGGCATTTGGGTGAGGGCACGGGTTTTATTTTCTACCTGGGTTTAGAAGGGAAGAGATACCATCCCAGAATTTCTTGGGGTTACTGTTGTGTTTATTTTGGAGAGTGGAAAAATAAGCTTTGCGGTCGGTGTTAATGAGTTTTTTTGCTTTGTTGCGAAGTATTTTGTATTCATTAAAGGAAATGGAAGTTTTTGTTTTGTGATAGTGGTTCCAGGCTTTATCACGATTTTGCATAGTAATTAGGGTGTTCCTAGTTAGCCAAGGGACGGATTTACTTTTTATGCGTTTAGTTCTTAATGGAGCAAAGGAGTCAAGCAAGCCTAAGAAGGTTGTATTGAAGTAAGTAACTGCGTTATCAAGGGATAAAGTTCTTAATGGATTCCAGTTGGAGCTTTTTAGAGTGTCGGAGAAAGCATTGTGGTTAAAGTCTTTTAAGAGGCAAGTAGTGATGTAGGAGTGGGATAGTTGAAGGAAGAAGGGAAGGCGAAGGGCAAACATGGGGAGATGGTCTCCAAGTGGATCAGGAAGGGTACTACTCCTGGAGTAGTAGTGTGGGTGGGAAACTAGAATCCAATCTAAGGTGCTGCCAGATATGAGGTCTTTGGAGGGTCTGGTTGGGGAGTTAATAAGTTGTGTGAAGTTATAAAGATTTATATTGATGGAGTTGGATGGGGATTGTATGTTTTCCCAGTTAATGTTAACATCTCCAAGGATTATAGTTTCATTTGTGATATTGGATGAGAGCCAGGAGAGAATGTCTTCTAGGACAGGGATATTGTCCCCAGGAGAGATGTAAAGAGTGGCTATGCAGATGGATTTTTGTTTGTTTACTTGAAGAAGGGTTAAAAGTAATTCAGCTTTTCCAAAATTGTGACAGGTTTAGAGTAGGGGGTGACTGAGAGGGATGAGGGGAAGAGGAGACATACACCTCCTCCTTTTTTATGAGTTCTGTCATGTCTGATAATACTATAGTTAGGTGGAGTACGTTCTGAGTCTTTAATGTGTGGCTTGAGCCATGTTTCTGATATGGAAAGAAAAATCAGGTTTGTTATGATGGAGCCAGGCATGAAGTTGTGGGATTTTATTACATATGCTTTGGGAATTGAGTGCGGTGAAGTGGAGGGGCCTACTAATTGAGTGGGGTAGAGGTGATAGGGAAGGAGAGATGGGAGTGGCAGAAGGGCCGGGATTTGGGTGTGTATCTCCAGAGGTATGTATGGAGATAGTGTGGTGTATGAGGTAAGAGAGGTGCTTAAGAAACTTGGTATTGGGTTTGAAGTTGGAGGAGTGTGTTGGGTTGGGAGTGGTGTGTATTTGAATAGTGGTTCTTGGGTGTGATAGGAATTTGTAGCTGAAGAGCAAGGAATTGTTGTGGGAGTAGAGGTTAGGGGATATGAAGAATGAGGAGTGAATTAGTTGTAAGGGTGGGGAGGTGGTAGAATGGGATTGGGGTGTGTGATTGGTATAAAGAGGTCTGGTGAGATAGTGTATGTAGGAAAGGCAGATAGGTAGGAGTAACAGAGTTGTAAAGGTTAATGGTTTAGTATACATGATGTATATCAAGAGTAATACTGCAGCAGTGTATCTATGTTAGGGAGGTAATAGTGATAGTTGTGACAATAATCATTATGATAATCATCTATTATGTAAATAACACTGCATCTTCCTATTATTAGGCTTTCCATATAATTTAAACTTGAACACTATGATTGTACTATGTCTGTTGAGTTTTTATTCTGACAAACTAATGTGTAATTTTTCAAATTTTGTGCTTGAATGTTATGACTTTATTATGTCTGTCTAGTTTTTCATTCTGTTAACCATATGTATCTGAAACTTTTCTCCCCAGCCCTCCACTGAAAATGGGTACCTCATGACCCAGTCAGACTTTCCCAGCAAATAATCTAGATACATACTGTCTATTTGTTTTTACAATCCTCACAACGTAACACCCTTGCTGTTGCAGAAATAGATACTGCCCTAGTAGGGCACATTATGGCCTAGAGTGCCTTAACATAATACCTCCCCACTGACATTCTCTAATGAATAAAAATACTACCCCATTCTGTAATATAATACTTGTACACATGCCCCACTATCCTTAGTAACAATATTGATTACCATGTAGTGCTTAATTGCCTAACTTAAGTACATTTCTAAATTTGTTTGAATGATTAACATTATAAATAATATTTTATCTTAAATATCTAATATCTAACATCTAGGTAATATATATATATATATATATATATATATATATATATATAATGTGTGTGTGTGTGTGTGTGTGTGTGGGGGGGGTTTGTGGGTGTGTATATATATATATATATATATATATATATATATATATATATATATATATTCTAACTAATATCTCCACTTTATCTTTATTTTTATTTACCCTTTCTTGACGAGGATAGTCCCACTAGGTTGATGTCCTTTTTCAGGGGAGACCCAAGATCGTATTTATACTGCTATGAGAAATTTGGAGATGCCATCAAGGAACTTCCCCTACTCTTTTTAATAGGTGCCATGGGATCTTTTATATACACCTGAAATATGACCAACTCAAGCAGACAGGACCACAGCAGAACATCTCTTCCGAAGGATGACATACTCAGAGTGGAGCAACCCTTATGTTGCACAACAGTGTCAACAATCCATCTAGCTAGTGTAGGAATAGAGCCCACAACCTTCTGAAACTAAGATGATTGGGCTACCTGTTGCACCACCGACACTATATAACATGAGAGATGTAACAAAGTGATGGATGGTGTGGCATTTAGTGTAACTGAGATGGGCATTCTGAATGAACAGCAAGTGTTGGATTCACTTGTAATGTTAATTATGAGCATGGTACTGTAGATATTTCCATAAAAGGCAGAGATCCGCATTGATGAATTATCATCAGGTTATCAAGAACTATAGGGCCTGACAAGGACATACTATACCAGGCCTATAACTTGGAGCATGTAACTCAAACAGGACAGCAATTACTGCTAATCATGCAGCAATACAAACTTTACAGCACAGCCAGAAACAGTTCAGACATTTCCTAGGCATCAGCATCCGGGTCTATACTAGAACGTTGAAATGTCATTATTTCGAATGTTCTAACATCGAACCCTATTCAGCGAACTCTGAAAATAGCGAAACGACAGATAACCAAATTTTTTCCTAGGGAAAGAATTTGGTTGTCCGTTTCTGTCGTTTCGCTATTTTCAGCGCTGTGGTAGAAAGTTACGGGTTGGGTTCAGGTAAGTGTGCAATTGGGTGTGGGTTAGGTGAGTTAGGGTTAGGGCACGAGGGAGGTATGTGTTCGATTGTGTGGACGTGAGGGTTAGGGCAGGTAAGGTGAGTTAGGGTTAGGGCGCGGGTGAGGTGAGTGTGCGATAGTGACGGACCTTAGGGTTAGGGTTTGGGTTAAGGTAAGTGGATAGTTAGTGGTGTTTGTACAGTTTAGTGTAGGGTTAGCTGCAAGATTTTGGGTGTATGTGTGTGGATTGTTGTTTGTTTGGTGTGCTTGTGTTGTGTGTATGTGTTTTGGAACAGCAAATTCTTTCCCTAGGAAAAAATTCGCTGTTCTGAATGTTCGATGTTGTCAGCATTCGCTGAATAGGGTTCGATGTTACAACATTCGAAATAATGACATTTTGATGTTCTAATATAGACCCCAGCATTCAGAGTATTTCATATTATTATTACCTACCTGCTGTTGCATGTAGGAGATCATATATAATGTTCCCTGTTATCCCACAGGCATTATGCACTATAGCAGAGCTGCCAGTATTGGCTGGTGCTCTCTGCATACCTCTCAACTTCCTAGCACAAGATAAAATAATGGGGGACAAGGGCCCAAAAATAGGGACAGATTTTAAATATTGCTCTAATAAATTTAGAAATTGTCAGAATGCAATAATTTGTATTAGCATGCATTTTCTGAAGGATATGAAGTCTGAAACTCAAAAGTATTGTCATTATTTAATGACTTCAGACCTCAGCAATTTGCTAGAAAACCACAAATGTCATGAGGAACAGACCAGAAACATGCGGCAACAATCTGGACATTTGGTGAAAATATGGACTGTTGAGAGATATGGGTCTGTCAACATGTGAACATCAAGGCTCCAACAGGTGAGCTGTCTGATGTACACAAACCTCAAAGGGTACTAATCTATCATCTGCCACAAGCCATCTGTGGCAGGTATTAACAGGTGGGAGGAATCCAAATGAATGTTTCACACCTAAGGAACAGGACAGTGCAGAGAGGTCCAGTGGTAGAATTAAATATATATGCGTGCACACAGCAACAAAATTGTATTTGAATGATTGCACAATACTACATTATTAGAATACATTGCTACTACATTCATGACTACATTTCACATATATAGATATAGATACTATGTGAAAGAACATACAGAACGACACTCAATACAGGCTGCAGGGGTCGTAACATCAGTGTATGTATGAATGAATTAATGAGTGTGTGTGTGTGTGTGTGTGTGTGTGTGTGTGTGTGTGTGTGTGTGTGTGTGTGTGTGTGTGTGTGTGTGTGTGTGTGTGGGTGGGTGTGTGTGTGGGTGTGTGTGTGTGTATGTTCAAAAGTAGTCTCCTCTTCCCTGCAGCCCTTGCTAATGACACTAATAAATAAACACTACTAACTCAGCCTCACGATGTGGCAGAAGATAAGGTTAACATGGCACAGAGACAAAATTGGCTGTCTTGCAAAAAATACTTTTATCCCAAGACTGGCAGTTCAAGCACCTAAATATATGAATGAAGCCTTTCAGCGTGATCCTAGTAAGTTTTTACTCTTTGAAGGCTTTTTGACGAAGTGCTAGAGAAGTGTTTAATAAATATTTTCTTGGGTCTACAGCCTTGTCATTTGTATATGATCCTAGTAAGATCAGCTTCATAAAATCAAAGCACAATTCACTAAATCCTAAAATCCTAAAATCCAGAATAAAGCATCATGATCATCTGAACATGCTGGAACAGATATTCTTGAAATAAAACTCACAGAATGACTTTGTACTCTATTGGCTTGCTAGTAATAAATGTAAATCTACAGCCACCTGAGCCCCAGCTGCTCAATTTCACTGACTCAAAACCACAGACTAAAATGTCTCTGACACCATCTGAACTCAAATGTGAGTTGCTGCACAATCTGCTCACATCCTAGGAGAGAGAAGCAAATATGTCCTCTCCACATAATAGGTAAGTGGGGAATGGGAGGCAGGAGATTGCTTTCAGGTTTAGGAAATGAAACAGGGAGTGGAGTGGGGACTTTAAGGTTAGAGCGCAGAACAGGGATTTTAGGTTTAGGAGGTGGACAGGGATTTTATGTTTAAGGAGAGATCATGGATGGTAGGGGAAAGGGGATTTCAGGTTTTTATGTTTAGGGACAATCGTGGATGAAGAGGGAAGGGCATTGGGATTTATGTTTAGGGAAAGCAAGGGAGATTTTAGGCTTAGGGAGTGATAGGGACTTCAAGGTTAGGGAGGGAGAGGAAGGATTTTTAGGTCTGGGGATTGATTGTGGATGGGAGGGGGAAGGGTCTTTGCTTTGAAGGAGCAATCTGGAATGGGACAGAGACTGGACCATTTGGGTTAAGGCACTATGAATTATCTTGAACAGCTCTAAAAACATGGAATGCTCTCGCAGATATGGAAACAATTAAGGTATTTAACACTTAGAAATAGATAAGATTTCTCTCTTGAAAAAGATTCAGGGTAATTGTGAGCCAAAGGAGATTTTAGGTTTAGGTTTAGGGATGGATGGGAGACTTTACGGTTAGAGAGGAAAAGTAAGAACAGGTAAATATCTTGAGGTAAATAATTGCCAGCAATGTAGCTTAAAATCACATGTACTTTAAACAAAGTATATAACACATAACTCACAGCAGTTTTCTACCTTGCCTGATTTAAAGTAGTTATTAATATCCCTGTTCATCTTTTCAGCACTAAACTACAGTAAAGCACTGCTGACACCAAGAAAATGCCATGTCAGTTTTTGGTGTATATCAGGCAACAGGATGATGGTAGAGGGCATGTGTGCATGGGCATTGTTGCATATATGGGTATATGAAAATTATATCATTTTTATATGGTATAATCAGTTTTCTAGCACGAGAACTTGGTGCCCTGGGCAGCACACCCGTTTGACCCCCCCCCCCACCAGCTATCTCTAAGTGATCACACTAGTGATTGTGTATAGATAGCCTGTAAAATATTTATTTGTTTGGCTGCTTTTCAAAAGTATCTTACTAATATTAGTGAGTGGAGTGACCTTCCTTAAGCAGTTCAGTAAAAATTCTTGTTGAATACACATCCTATCTAGTTCCTCTTTATTCAGTCATTTACACAGTCTGTATGCTTTTCAATATATATAAAATTACTTGGCTCCAATAACTACATTTTAATTTTGCTCTGATTTTTTAAGCTGTTTTTCTACAGTTTGTGAATTTCTCATTTGAAAGCCTTTGCAATGCTGCATACATATGCAATAACTGGCAAATCTTCTTTTCTCATTTATGATGATAAAATTCTGAAATACAGCTTGTTTTCACATTCTCGTATTTTTAACATTAACAATACAATTGCAATTAATTTAGTTACAAATCTTACTCATAAATATTAATTCACTTTTAACTTTGCATTGAACAACAAGTTCTTTAACTACATTTCATTGATTTTTGGCTCAAAACATTACAGCAATATCCATTGTTAAAGCTTCATGGAAACATCAGAGAATTGAAAAATATGGATTCAAAGATTTGAGGCACTACAAATTATCTTGAACAGCTCTAAAAACATGCAATGTTCTCGCAGATATGGAAACAATTAAGGTATTTAACACTTAGAAATAGATAAGATTTCTCTCTTGAAAAAGATTCAGGGTAATTGTGAGCCAAAGAAAAATGTACCATATATAAGATGTTCATCTGTCACGGAAGTCGGAGAGTTCATGAGTAAGTAGAGGCTTATATGACAAAAATGAAATGCAGTGCACCAGCTATAAGTCTGCTGACATGCATGATTCATTAGAAAGATGTGTGTGTGTGTGTGTGTGTGTGTGTGTGTGTGTGTGTGTGTGTGTGTGTGTGTGTGTGTGTGTGTGTGTGTGCGTGTGCACGCGCATGCTCAAACTGGGTATATGTAAAGACACATCTCAAGCATACAACTTAAGATTTAGACTGTGATCTGTGAGTGAAAATGCCATTAAAATCGATCCCAAGACTGTTAAATAAAAAGTAAAACAAAAGTAGTTGTGACGGCAGGGCTTCCAAAATGGTGCCTGATAATAAACAAATAGACAGATGTCATACCAATAAAATCAGTATGGCAAGAGACACCAGAAAGCATGTTGACTCTGTATGCCATGAGAGGTTTGTAAACATTTCACAAATATAGATAAATGATAAAATAAAATTAGTGCATGACGGTGTTATAGGCAAAGGAACAGAGCAAAGCACTTTGGAGGTATATGCTGTGAATGTCGTATAAGCATCAGCAATGGAAATTTTTGGTCAGAAAAGCTATGATTAAAAAAAAAAGTGTTGCATTAAAGCTTGATATAGGTGCATAATGCAATATGTTGCTTAAATATATGCTAAAGTCGGGTTCAGGCACCTAGGCGGTGCGACAACCCACTGTGAGACAACTGGATGTGGACAGATGGCAGTATGGAAGTTTAGCTGCAGTGACAAATGCCTGCAGACAATTCCCTGTGAAAAGAAAAGAACCCCCTGCACCCTAACCACAGGTGTGAGACAAAAACCCCGTATGTGATCTACACACTACGCCCCCTAGAAAACACTGTGTGCAGCTAACACTGTAACATGTGCCTAGAATAGGATGCCAAGTGGGCATTAAAGTGGTACACCGAAACCTGTGTGCTGTGGCACATTTCTATAAGCTATGATTATATCATGGTTTAGTATGCACCAAGCACTTCCCACATTACTTTACATTTTGCATTAATAAAGGCTTTGCCCACAGCACACAGGTTTCGGTGTACCACTTTAATGCCCACTTGGCATCCTATTCTAGGCACATGTTACAGTGTTAGTTGCACACAGTGTTTTCTAGATCACATACGGGTTTTTTGTCTCACACCTGGGTTAGGCAGGGGGGGTTCTTTCTTTCGCGAGGAATTGTCTGCAGGCATTTGTCACTGCAGCTAAACTTCCATACTGCCATCTGTCCACATCCAGTTGTCTCACAGTGGGTTGTCGCACCGCCTAGGTGCCTGAACCCGCTAAAGTCATTGTAGTTGTCTAATAATGTATATAAGTCTCTGTGTCCTCTTCGTATGTATTTAGGGCAGAAACTGAAGATTAGGGAGCAGATTTGTCTTGACTGTGAAAACAAGTGCAGAAAATATAAACTGACATTCTAAGCAGTGTTCTTAAAAAATATTTAAAGCAAATAAACTAGAAATATTCCTACTGTGTATATAAAGAATGATTCAATGTCTTTTGATTTAGAAGCAGAAATAAAGCCTATGGTCAGAGCTACAAATTTGGTAACACTGATGAGTCAATGAGTCAAAATATTTGAAGCAGCCACAATGGCAGTACACATGCTTGGGAAGTGCCCTGTGAGTGTATACACGTTTATGAAGGTCAACAAGTTGGGAACAAAGGAGCTCAGCATACATATCTGGTTACCAGATGTGGTAATAGAGTTAGTTATGAGTAGTTCACTCAAAGTTAATGAAACATAATTCTCAATGAGCTGAATGTGGATCTCAGACTACTGATGACATTTTACAGAGGTATTGCAGCTTATTTAATTAGATTTATTAACCTATAATTTATGTCTGAACCCCCTTTTTCAGTGGCGTCTTGGGAGAAATAATTTGCATACAGTAGACAGAGTACACTATTTAAATATGACAAGTTAACAGAAAATCCAACTGCAGTTGTTTAGTATATCCAAAATATGAAAAACTCACAAAGTTTGTGAGCATAGGCTAAAATCGTATGTTGCCCAATAATCTACAAATTATTTAAAATACCAAGGATTTATATAAGTGCAGTAATGTTCATACAGAAAAAGTTTCTACAGCAGAGAAACTGAAGTCAGAGGATGAAAGAGAAGTATGGGCTGAGATTTGAAGAGACAGTAGAAAATTATGAAAGGTGACGGTAACAACGAGGAAGAGTTAGTAATTCGTGGACTGGGCGCAGTCATTAAATAATGGGAGCGAAAAGTGTTAGTGCACTACTACATAGGTTAGTACTACGCTAGCTGCCACTGGGGGTCATTTTAAACCTAACCAATTTCCCTTCCAAAGGTGAGAATCAAGCCCTGTATCTTGTCTCTGGGAGGTAAACACCTTAAACCGTTATGCCAACCCTAGTGCTGTTTACACAATGAAACTTAGTATTTTTATTTAAACGAATGAGCCTTGTTCACAGCTTAGTGGCACAGGAAACATTGCAGCTATAATATTCATATTTTGTAGCCACAGTCAAAGGGATTTCTGGGTTTTTATTTTGCTTTTTGACTGCACTGATTGCCTTGGAAAAAGTACAATTTACAAAGGCCATACTGACTACTGTGTTGAATCGGCATGCCCTTGTGTTGAATGCTTATTAGATTTCACTATATAATTGAAATGCTACCTTCTTTAACTAAGGTATTATATGTATCACAGCCAGAGGTTTATTTTTCTGATTTCTTCAGTTCATCTCATTTCTTTTTCCTCTTTCTTTCTTACTTTCTTTCTCAGATTTTTTGAATTTGTCTAATTTTTTCTGCGTTGTTACATTCATTTCAGAAGTTTCTGAATACGTTCAAGATTCTGAACAAGTTTTCCCATTTTGTCGTGTTTTTCTTGATCTCTTTTCTATTTTTATGTTGTCATTTTATTTATGTACCTACTCCTTTCTTCTGGTTGTTAGCATATATTTTAGATTGTTTACATTTTTTTGTTGGGTTGATTTGAATATTGGTAAATGTTTACATTCTTTTTGTTGGTTTCAGCTGTATACTGGAAATGTTTAATAAAGATATTTTTAAAATGATGCTGAGAAGGCTAGATCAAACCATTTGAATGAAAAAGAGCTGTTTGTATACAGAATATAAATTGTAAGCTTACGAATACAATTCAGTAGGGCCTGGTAGCAAGTAATTTGCTATATAAGTTGCAGGAAGGGCAAGGAGGGACAGACCATAGGTTTTATGCTGAGATATAGTCCTGCGTGAAAATGATTTATGACATTTGATATATATATATATATATACATACATATATATATATATATATATATATATATATACGCACACACACACACACACACACATAGATTGATCACCCAAGGCTATTCATTATCTATTTATGTGGCAAACAGGCTGCCCATCTCTTTAGTAATCACGCTTTTGGTCTCAGCCAAGATGACAGGCAGGCTTACTCTCACACTTTCCATCACAATCTAACTCTCTTATACTGATTCACTACTCTTACTTTTTCCTCCATTTTCTGCCTAGGTGGCAGATAAGCTTATGTGCTCCCTCTCACCTCACAATGCATACAGACCATTTCAGCTATTTCACTGATCCAGCTAACATGACTCATAACAACATCATACACAATTTTAAAATCTTGAGTACTGAATGTTACTCACCAGTGCTCAGTTTGTAGTTCTTATACATTGTTCTTTTTATCATTTACCCACCTGCACCCTTCAAATGTGATCTCTAACCCAACCAAGCATGCTTCATCTAAAACTTTCACTATCTCTCTTTCTCACTCTGTCCTTTTTAATGGCTTATCTTTGGCTCTCAGACACCATAACATATTTTGTTCCCATGACACCAGGCTAAACACAATAGCTTCATTTAACATCCACAAAGGATAAGCAGCACATCAGCTCAAGATAGCTATATTACAACCACAAATAACAAGGGAGCAGCACCTAATGCAAATAATACGACTACAACACATAATCCTGGAATGCTACTCAGTGACTTCTTGTCTCATGTATATCACCTTCTGAATAAACTCCTAAGGTCAAGTGACATTCTAACCCAGATCAAAACCTGTAATATTCCATGGAAATACATGCTCTACGATTAAAAGCAACAATATAAAAATAGCCTGCCTTAATGCTTGTGGCTTAACTAACAAATGGGCAACCTTGGAAACATGGCTACCCAATGGACAGCCCACATGGTGGCCATATCAGAGATGCGGGCAAAAGATGAAGGATGATTTCTTCCCATCACTTTATATACAAACTGATTATAGAATGATTAGTGATCTTAGACCAGCAAATAGAAGTAGTGGTGGATTAATGCTGCTACTCAAAAACAATGCATCTCTTCACAACTCTTCACATAGCTCATATCCACAAATGTAATAAACCAAAGTCCTAATAGGGTACTAGACTGTTTCAAACTTACCTTTTTATAGCAATGGTGTATATATCACCTATTCCTCTCAACCATATAAAATATTCCCCATGAAAATTTCCCAAATAGTATCTCTAAAAGTGAAATTATACTAAGTGACTTTAAATTGTACTCTCAACTTTTTTCCCAAGCAGTCTAGACAAAGGTAAAAATAATGTGGGACAAAGGCTCAGT
The DNA here is from genome assembly GCF_019279795.1 of Protopterus annectens. NCBI lineage: Eukaryota > Metazoa > Chordata > Ceratodontiformes > Protopteridae > Protopterus > Protopterus annectens. Next base: position 418,371,027 of record NC_056741.1, read on the forward strand.
ACCAGGAACTTAAGACTGCAGGCCATGCTTCAACGTGCATTTTCTGAACAATGAGAAGTACAAAAGTCTAATGTCCTTCTTTATTGACTGACTGTAATCCTTATAATCAAAAATGTTATGAGAAAGATGGTAAAAATATGTGACAAAATCAGGGACATTCTGCAAAAACTGGGGACAGCTGAAAACTAGCCCAAGTGATCACTGGCCTGTGCCATCCTTGTGGTCCTGCAGAACAATAAAATCTTCTCCTCAAAGTATTTAGTTAGGGTCCTTCTACAACATAAAGTCACTGGCCTTGATGCACATCTCAAAGACATAGACAGGTTGTCTTTCTAATCTCTGTCAGAGCCCACCCTTGCTCTTTCATTCTTCATATCACCTATAACCACAGTACAGGATTACATCTTCTGCCATATGTACTGAAGACTCAGGGCTCAGATGTGTTCCTGGATTACTGCAAATATTATAAAATATGATGAAACAGACAGGCAATACATTGAAGATCTGGAAGTAGATTACCAGTCACACCAAAGTTAACTTGTATATAGAAAGCTAACTAGGGTATAGCACTAAATCTACGTACGTGAGACTAAAACAAGTTACCATGTATAGCAAATCTAAATGTTTCTGGAAAGAAATAAAACATTGAGAAGGCATATTGCAATCACATTCTAATTTCCAGAAAAGCACCTGTGATCAAAAACATAACTTCACATAAGACTATGAGTTCTTCAACATTTGTTTACCAGGAAAGTTCAACTTGGAGCAAAGCCAATTTTCAGCAGAGGCCTGGAGAGAAACACTCCAGATGCATGTCTTTGTAATTTGGAAGGAAACTGTAGCACCCAGAGGAAACCCACATGAACACAGGGAGGACATGAAAACTCTGCACAGAAGGCACCCCAGCCGAGAATCGAATCAGAAAACTTCTTGCTGTTCATGTGCGCCACTTACTTATCTCATGTATGGCAACACATGGCTTAGCCAGAGATACTCCCTCACAGCTATGCACATTGGCTGAATATTCAATGACCTTCCATTTTTTTTTTTTTTTTTTTTACAAATTACTCTCAAAGACATCAAAGCTCTTAAAAAAGCCTAAAATCTTCATCTGTCATGTACAATTATCTTCATCCCAATTTTCGTACAAATGCTGCTGAAAAGCTTTTAACCCCTTACATAACCTTCTAACTTATCCCTCCCATCCAGAATAGTGTCAGAATCCTTCAAACACTCCATTATTCCATTCCCAAAATTGCCCATTCCCACTTAATTCACAGAAGTCAGACCAATTTCAGTTCTGTACCCTATCTAAAAATCTTCAAAACACTGTTGTACAAGCATTATTTGGGCATATACATAAATATAGCCCACATTTTGAACTTTGAAATTATCGTGTATGCAGATGATATTGCTGACTGAATCTAGTAAATCACATTCACTTCTGTAAAGAATCTAGGCAAAGCTGTAATTTATTGGGACTATTAATTGCTGACAATGTTAACAAGTTAAAGTTATTAAACAAGGACATTAGTCAACTTTTTATGATTATTAAATCGGATTTATTTATTCATAAGGTGGATGACTATAAGGCAGCTGTTAACTTTGTTGAAAATTCTATCTTAGAACTTAAAACTAGAAAAGACAGAAAGCTGCTCAGAGATAAAAATGATTATGACAGGGGTAAGGCTTACCCTGATCCCTCACTGGGCCAGCAAAGCCACAGCCAGTATGTGAGTCTATGGGGTAAATAGTAATGACCATTTAGAACACCCTTTAGGACCACCCCCTCTGAGGAGATTACAATGGTTGAGGAACCAGAGGGATGGGCTGCAGACTACTACAAGGTATGGGCAACAATATTACCAGACCCCTGAGAGGGAGAGGGACGAAGAGGGAGAGGTCAGTCAACAGTATTTTACAGAAGGATGAGAGATAGGATGACCCCCTAGTGACTGACCCTCTTGAGACTAATGATTATTGTACTATAGTTTACAATTCAGTTAATGATTTTAAGATCTGTAACTTGAGTCAGACACGTTAGCATTGAGTGGGCAGATTTATTAGAAAGGGGTCTTAACTTTGTACCTGCAAAGAAGGAGAATATTGTTAACAACATCATACAACTGAAACTGTTCATAAGGAAATTGAATCTAGCCCTGCATTTTAAACAAAATAACAGTGTTGACTCTGTTAGGACCACTTTAAGAAGACCTAGAACTTTAAATCCCCCTGTACACCTCATAGTACATATTTATGACACACTTTGTGAAATGGATATTAGGGAACTAACAAGGGGGAATACTGGCCCAAATACTGGGAATTTGTCACCAAATAAAATGGAACCGTTGTAAAAGACTTTATCAGACAAATATATCAGGGTTATGAAGCCGGACATGGGTGGGGGTCTTGTAGTTATGGACTTCAATGATTATATCAATAGAATGTTTTCAATTTTATATACTGACACATTTACATAACTTTCTAGGAATTAATTGAACATAGCCTACAGGAACACTGATATGAGTTTGGATGAGTTATTGTTAAATAGGCAGATAACCCTAGAAGAACATGAATTTTTACAGGTATTACATCCTGAGATTCCAACTATATTTGGAATCCCAAAAATCCATGAAAATGTATTAACCCCTCCCTTTGATTGTAGATGCCAAGGCGTCAAAAACATTTTATATTGCTAAATACATTGATTATAAAATTAAACACATCTTGGACCATCGCTCATTTTTATTTAGAGACTCGTGGGATTTTTGTCAAAAATTTCCAATGAGTATTATGATGACAATTTATTAATGGTGACAATTGATTTATGTGATCGTTTTTCCTGTCATCCTGCATAAGCAAGGCCTTGAATGGTTTTATGAATATTTGTGTTTAAATACTCAATTGGACAATGGTTCTATTCTTACTATTAGATCATGTATGGAAATTGTCCTGGACAACAGCTTTATGAGTTTTGAAGGACAATTATTCAAGCAAGCCCAAGACATTGCCATGGGACCATGTTGTGCCCCATTTTGCAAATATGGTTTTGGCCCACTGGGAAGATCTGTAGGTGTTGCAGTCTGAATTTAAGAAATCCTAGGCCCTCTGTGGTCAATATTTGGATGACATAGTACTTTTTGGGAAGGATGAGGAGGAGAAGTTATAACAATTTTTTGACTACTTGAACAACACAACCTGATTTATGAGGTTTACTATGACCATGGATAAAGACAAGGTGAACTACCTTGATGTAACTATAAGGAACGATTATGTCCATAAAACTATTTCTTCCTCCCTTTACAGGAAACCTACATATTCTAACTCACTGTTAAACTATAGCAGATGGCACCCCATTCACCAAAAGAAAGCATTGGTTTAGGGACAATATCTCAGACTTGCCAGTATGGTTTCCAACCAAGATTGTTTGGTCAATGAATGTCTAGTTTTATTAAAGATGTTCATCAAGAGGGGGTACTCTGAGGAGTTTGTAGTCAGTATCATGGATGAAGTGAAAAGGAAAAGGGTTACAGATACATTTAATATCCTTTTAGGTACCAATGCTGACATTGTACAGATGGGGCAGTCTGTAGAGCAAGGTGATTTTCAAATGACGTTAGTACTACCTTTTAGTTTACATTTTTATGATATTAGGGACATAATTATAAGACACTGGGATATTTATTGATTGGACCCGGATGCATGTATCCTGTTAGGAGAAAAACCGAAAGTGGTTTACAAGAACGAACTTGTCTGAAAGAAATGTTAGAGAGAAACACAACAAAGTCAGGAAAAGGTGTGAGTATTAAATGTGGTAGATGATCACAATGTAAATATATTTTAGAATGGGAAGAGATTTACATTAAAATGTTGGGCATTATAAAACCCACTAGGAAGTATTATTGTTATTCCAAAGGGGTGATTGATATAGCCCTTTGTCAATCATGTGAAGAGTTCTATGTGGGAAAAACGAAAAGGGCTATTAAACAACAGATATATCAGCATATATATGACATTAATAATAAAAATGATAAAAATGCCCTTTTCAAACATATTAGTTGATATCCTTCACATACTTAAGTTTTTTGTTGTTGACCATGTGGACCTGGGACACCAAGGGATTCCAGATGATGACTCCTTAGAGTATAAAGAATTTAAATGGCATATAAGAACTAATATTACAGAGCTTCTGGGTCTTAAAGACCAAATTTCTTTGAGTGCACTTTTGAGGTTAAGATCTGTATATTGTTTATATGAATGCACCATTATATTTACTGCATTTAGTATATTTCTATGGCTATTATTTTATTATATGTTGGTATTTTTACGTTGAAATATTTTTGTAAATATGTTTTTAAGTTAAATTATTTATATGGGAGTTAGGTAATGACTAGCTGACCAATAGATATGCAGGGGATTGTATTTAAGTGCTTGAATGTATGTACTTTGTTATTCTGAAAAAGGCTGTTATACTGAGACGAAAGCGCTCAATAAATTAAAAAATTTCTTGGTAGTGTTTGTTTTTTCTGAGCTCCTACTCCACATTTTATTTTACTTCTGTAAAAAACTTACATAAAAAAGCTTCACTGAACTGTTCCTAGATTCTTCCAATGACAGACTACTATCAACCCTCAAAAAACTAATCTGATGCTATTTTCCACCACTCAAAAATGTGTACACCTATGTGAAGATAGATGAAGGCTGCCAGCCTAGCCAGATAGAATTGTATAGATAATTCTGTCATTTGTAAATAATAATATAAGCCACAGACTTGTTCTCTTAAATAGGAAAAAATGGTGTTAAATGTGGAACTGCAAAAATGTAACAACAGAGCACTCTGCTGTAACAAAGCTGACAACTCAATTCTTTTGATATCAAAACTCTGAGCCGATATGTCTGGATGAAGGAATTCTACCTATTGTTTTGAGGCCAGGGTTAATGGCTAGAATTTGCATGTAGAATTTCTTTTATTGCTTTGGTTTCTAACCAGCTGCAAGATCAAAGGGGCTATTAACCTGTGGACAAAGGGTTATTGTATAGAGAGTGGACACATGAGGGAGGGCTAGAAGGTGAGAGAGTAGAGCAGTTGGTAGTGCCTAGAGCTTACCATCTGGCACTTCTAGCCATAGCCCATGATATTCCATTTGCAGGTCATATGGGCATAAAACATACAAAGAGACCTATTATGCAGAACTTCTATTGGCCGGGAATTTCCAAAGATGTAACAGGGTACTGCAGGACCTGTCAGCAGTACCAAAAGGTAGGCAAGACGGGAGCCAAGGTAAGACTCCTTTGATGCCTTTTCCTGTGATTGAGGAGCCATTTCAGAGGGTAGCTATGGGTATTGTGGGGCCTCTGAGTACCCCAAGTTCCACAGGGAAAAAAGTATATCCTAGTGGTCATGGATTATGCTACATGATACCTGAGGCACTGACTCTGTCCTCCATTGAGGCAGAAAGGGTGACAAATGCTTTGTTAGAAGTTTTCAGCAGGGTAGGTTTTCAAACAAAATACTGACTGCCAGAGGTGCCAATTTCATGTCAGACCTGCTGGCTTGTCTGTGGAAGTACTGTGGGGTGAAGCACCTGAAGACCACCTCCTACCATCCCCAGAGTAATGGTCTCATTGAGAGGTTAAACTCTATGATCAAGTCCATGCTAAGGGCATTTGCAGACCAGTTTAAGAGGGAGTGGGACAAATCTTTGCCCCATCTATTGTTTGCTTACAAAGAGGTTCCCCAGGAATCCACAGGTTTTTCATCCTTTGAGTTGATGTATGGGCATAGGGTGACAGGACCTCTAGATTTAATTCATAATAAGTGGGAAGTTGAGTGTGAACCTCCCAAGGAGTCTGTTGTGGCATATGTCCTAAACCTCAGGAAAAGGCTCAGGGAACTCATAGGCTTGGCCCAGGAGAAACTCGCAGAAAAAGGTGTGGTATGACAGGAATGCTTGAGCTAGAGAGTATGCTGTGGGACAGCAGGTAATGGTTCTCATTCCTGTCAGACACAACAAGGTCCAAGCAGCTTGGGAGGGACCCTACAATGTGGTAAGGAAGGTAAGTGATGTTAACTACATGGTGGAACTGCTAGGCAGGAGGCAGGGGCACAAATTGTACCATGTTAACATGATGAACCCTTACCATGATAGGGAAGCCCTTGTGCTGGGCATGTGCAGTGGATTCCAGGAGGAGTCTGAGGGAGATCTGGTGAGTGATCTCCTCAATGCAGCTCAGACTGACACCTCAGTGGAAGGGGTAGCAATGTCCCAGTAGCTTTCTCCTACCCAAGTTTGAGAAATCTGAGCAGTGTTACAGGAGTTTGGGGACATGTTCACTGGGAAACCAGGGTGCACCCTCCTGGTGCAGCACTAGGTGGATACAGAACCCCAAAGGCCTATTAGGCAGGCTGCTTATAGGGTGCCTGAGAGAGTCAAACAGACTCTATGGGAGGAGATACAGGAGATGTTGGAACTAGGAGTGATTCAAGAGTCCAACAGTCCCTGGGCCTCCCCAGTGGTGCTGGTGCCAAAGAAGGATAGCAGCACCAGGTTCTGTGTGGACTACAGGAAATTAATTAGTCACACAGAGTCAGATGATTACCCTATGCCTAAGACAGATGAGGCCCTAGAGCAGCTGGGTGGGGCTAAGTATCTTACAAACATTGGACTTACCAAGGGTTACTGGCAGGTGCCTTTGACTCCCAGTGCTAAAGAGAAGTCAGCTTTTGTGACTCCTTTTAGCTTTTATGAGTTCACAAAGATGCCCTTTGGGATGAAAAATGCCCCAGCAACTTTCCAGAGGCTGGTAGATCATATCCTAGAGGAGCAGCAGGGTTTGCCCTTGCTTACCTAGATGATATTGCCATCTACAACCATTCCTGGCAAGAACACCTTCATCATGTCAGGGAGGTGCTGGGCAGACTACAGAGGGCAGGGTTGACCATTAAGCCCAGCAAATGTCAGGTGAATATGGCAGAGGTCTTCTACCTGGTACAAAGAGTGGGGAGTGGTAAGATCAGGCCAGAACCTGTCAAAGTAGAAGCCATTCAGGCATGGCCTGCATCTGTTACCAAAAAGCAGGTGAGGGCATTATTAGGGACAGCAGGGTACTACAGAAAGTTTGTTCACAGTTATAGTTCCATAGCTGCTCCCCTCACAGACCTGACAAGATAGAGCAGGCCAGATAAGGTAGTGTGGACCCTAGTATGTGACCAGGCATTCCAGGAGCTTAAGGAAGCTTTGGGACGATCCCCCCATGTTAGCCAGTCCAGATTACAGCAAATAATTTGTTGTGCAGGTGGATGCTTCAAACCATGGGGTGGGGGCTGTACTTAGCCAGATTTCTTCAGAAGGAGAAGAGCACATGGTGGTTTATCTCAGTCATGGGGTCCAACCCAGGGAGGAATGCTATGCAGCTGTAGAAAAGGAATATCTAGCCATAGTGTGGCCACTGCAGAAACTTCAGACTTATCTGTATGGAAGAAAATTCACTGTAGTGACAGATCACAACCCCCTAACATGGTTGCACAGAGCCAGCCAGCAAAATGCCAAGTTGCTAAGACGGAACCTAGGGTTGCAAGCGTATATGTCAGTGCAGCACCACAGTGGGATTAGCAATGCCAAAGCAGATGGGCTCTCAAGACAGGGAATGGGGTAAGGTATACTCAGATAGACCTAACCATCTCAAGCAACGTTTCTCAAGAGTCACTTGAAAAACTAGCTTGAGTTCCCCAGGGGGGAGATGTGTGAAGATAGGTGAAGGCTACAAGCCTAACCAGATATAATTATGTAGATAATTCTTTCATTTGTAAATATTAATATAATCCACAGGCTTGTTCTCTTAAATGGGAAAAAATGGTGTTAAATGTGGAACTGCCAACATGTAACAACAGTGCACTCTGCTGTAACAAAGCTGACAAGTCAATTCTTTCATGTCAAAACTCAGAGCCAATATGTCTGGATGAAGGAATTCTGCCTATTGTTTTGAGGCCAGAGTTAATGGCTAGACTTTGCATGTATAATTTCTTTTATTGCTCTGGTTCCTGACTAGCTGCAAGATCAAAGGGGCTATTAACCTCTGACAGTCTGTTGGCCTGGGAACCAGAAAGAAATGATGTAATCTGAAATGAATCAGTGGTACTGTGTTATCAATTTAAGGACAGAAAGAATGAAACCATGAGAGTATTTGTCTTGAGAACATCCAAGTCACCACTCTGCCTGTATCTATATGTAAGTAGGATCTCAGACTTTAGTGTTTCTCTTAGAAATAGCTAGGAATTAGGTAGATTAGACTAAGCATTTTTCTGTGATGTCAGAACTTTTCTACTGTATTATTTTAAACATTTCTCTGTGATCTCTGAACTCTTGACTAGTACTGTGTAGTTAGAAGTATTGTCTTGTGCTTTTATTCTTAACTATTAAATATTTTTTAATTTTTCAATTGTGGCTGTTTTGTGTAGAGATAATTAAGCTCTAAGAGTAGATTGCATGTATATAGTGATACTGTACCAAGTCACTCCAAATAAGCTTTGTTGTTCAGTCACACTTACCATTTTGATAATAATATTGCACAGTAATAATTGGACACCCTTTAATAAGGGCCTTTGAGTAGCTGATAAATATTATTTTGGTGGTGGCAGTGATTTCTACTGTATAGTCTGGGTAAAAGGGGCACAGCTGGAGAACCTGTGCCAGCCTTCCTAAGGAGTGTCTGTGTGGTTGTATATAACTCTTATCTCAAAGTGTGCGTGTGTGTCAGCTATGTGGGGAGGGACACAAAGCACTGGTTGGACAGAGAGGGTGCTGGAGGTTTTAGCTTGCCCAATAGGCTGAGATCTGGACCCTATAGCTGTGCCAATGGCGAGTCTTATTGGGGACCTGAAGAAAAAGGGAGAAACCAACTCCAGACTGATTGTGATCTCTGTGTGCTCTTAAGGGAAATTTTACTTTACTGTGTGTGTATTTATTATCCTTTCCCTGTATGGATGCCCCTTACTGGTGTTAGTGGCGAGGATTGAGACTCCTTGATTGCTGGGCCAGTGCATGAGCATCACAACCTACCATGCCTATTCATTAAAGCCCCCCAGGAAAATGAATGTCATCTCTAATGTTACTTTATATATATTTACCTGGCTCTCACTATGGTACCTTCCTTTATATTCATTATCCATACTAACAATGTGACTAGTAAGAAAGTGAGTGAAGAAGGGAGAGAAGGATGTGTAAAGTATGAATGGGTATTTGTTCATATATAGGGACATAGTTTATCCTGGTGTTGAACAAGAATAGAGCCAGCTTTTGGCTAGGAAGTTTATCAGTATTTTTTTTTTTTTTTGGGGGTATTGACCTGATGGATACAGGTAAGGAGTTCTAGGCCTTAGCAACATGGAAGGAGTACAAACAATGTCCAGCAGATTTAATAGGTTTGTGGACTGACAGGAGTTTTTGGTCACTGGATCATATTGATCATAGTTGTGTAGACTGGTATTTAGTGCTAGACAAGCAGATGGATTCTGATAATTTTATAGGTGGTAAGAAACTGTATATATGTTAGTTAATGGGGTTGTTCTAACCTATTTAGCCTTTTTAGTGCTATACAGTGGTCGATTCTGAAATGAGTATTGCTGTAAATTTAGCAACTGTATTATAGCATTGTTCAAGTTTTGATTTTTGTGATGCCTGAAGGTTAGTAAGAATGGGAGCACCATAAAAAAGTGTGGGAGGAGATATGTAGTGGCAAGTGTAGCTTTAGTTGCATTGGTGAGAAAGTTTTCAGCTCTACAGCATGTCTAGTTTTTGAAAGAGTTTTTCTTATGCAATTTTGTATATACGGGTTTAATTTAAGATTATCATCCACTATCATTCTTAATAATTTGCTATAAGAAATGACATCAATGGCTGCATTATCAAGAGCAAAAACTTGGACTTTAAATTTTGTTTTTTCATGAGAGAGGAATTTGAACAAAAAGTAGTAGTTTTTTTTTTGGGTTGAGCATCAGTTTTGAGTTACAAAACCATGTTTCAGTGGCTTTTAAAGCTTCCTGAGTGTGTAGAGGTGTGCCATTTTGTCAGATGTGAAAATGATTGTGTGTCATCTGTGTACTGTATTACGGAGGCCTGTTGTATGGATTTATGGAGGGTGTTGGTGAGAATGTTAAAGAGGAGGGGATCAAGGATAGAGCTTTGTGGTATAGCGATAATGACTGGGAGGTATGGAAAGAGGGTGCAGTGTCATTTAGCTGACTGATACCTATCAGATAGGTAACCTTTGAACCATAGAAGCGTGGGCTTACAGAGACCTAATGAGGACATTTGAGGACATTTGAAGTAGACGTTTGCTGTGACAAACTGTGCTGAAGGCTTTAGAAAAGTCTAAAAATAAGGAGGAGACTAATTTGCTTGTTATCTCTAGCTTTATTGACAGTATCTATATAGGTTAGAACTGCAGTGTTCATAGGTTCATAGGTGTTTGCTAGGCTAACAACCACAAGGGCCTTTTTAAGCCTAGCCATGCATCCAAAATCTCTGATGAGTTCTAATACCCTTGATAAGTGTAAGCATGGGTCTGGGAGATGAACCATTTACAGGTTACCTGTTTGCATCAGAGACATAGGTGCCAAACCAGGGATGAATTTCCGGTTTCCCATCCAATTGTCCAAGTTGCACTTGAACTGGATTAGGGAGAAACTCTGCTTCACATTGATGGGGAGCCTGTTCCATAGACAGGGTAGTCTCTGGGATACATACCTATCTCTCCAACAGATCTTATTTATATCACAGGCAATGCTTAAGTCTTTAGAATGGGTAATTCTGGTACTTTTTATTTTGTGGATATGCAAGAGGTCCATCACAGTGGGGTCTGACAATGCCCTGTATGCCAGGCATAGATCTCTCCTCAAAAGCCTGTAAGAGACAGAATACAGGGATAGGGCCTTGAGGCAGTCTGCATAGGAAATATTACTTAGGCTCCGTATTCTTTTACTGAGGAACCTCTGTGGACTGTGTTGGTACTATGGGAAGAACAGAAGCCATGTTGTGTGGGGGATAGTTGTTCTTCCTGTGGGAGACAGTTTAGCAATTGTTTTTGGATACATTTTTCAAGTATTTTGGAAAGGGAGATAAGATTGCTATTGGTCTAAACTTAGTAATATATGTTTAATTTCCTCTTTTGTGCAGAGGGATAACGTGACTTTTTCTGGAGTTGGGGAATAGATTGAACTCTTTATAAGGATTGAGGCAGGGTTATTAATGCTATTGGCTACTATTTTAAGGTACTTGTTAAGAAGGTCATCAGCTGAAGTAGAGCATGGTTTGAGTTTGTTTAAGAGTAGTTTTATATAGGATGTGAGCACAGGTTTGAAGATGAAAATGGATGTGGTGATACATGGCTGTTGGGTAGGGTTAGGATTAAATGTTGGGCCTGCCATTTTTAACTTTTTGCTCATCATATAATAGTCAAAGGATACAAACAGTTATAAACAAAATATACAGATTTGTGTTGTTGGCCACTACAACCATACACCATTGTGAAATGGCCTCCAATTTCAAGCAAGGCTATTCTAATGGTTAAGTAGGCAAACCCTATAAGTCAGTACATATTAGTACATGTCATTTTAATATCTGCATTAGAAATTAAACTGGCACATTTATTGCACATAGGTACATATTTATTTTTTGCAGTTTTACTGACTTCACCATATGCAATACTTTTATCTTCTGCATGCCATGTATTCTGTCTATACATTATTTGTTTATAGTTTGTATTCTTGCTTTTTTCCTCTACTTATGCACAGCTAACCCTTGCCTGATATCAGCACCTCTCCTCATTCACTGTGTTTACTAGATCTGCTTTAGCCTCCATCAGGCTCAACAAAACATGCATCCAGGGCCAGTGAGGAATCAATGACACTGGTGCAGCATCATACCTGCTTCTGAGGAGTGTGTCCTAAACCCCTCCCCTCTCTCAGCAACCCAGGAAGCAATGTTTTGTGCACTTCAGTTCAATTATCAACCTCAGAACAAGTGCAGCGCAGCGTTTGACTCATAATACTGCTCTACCGCAGTGAGAATTAACTGTCTCCTTCCCCCAAGATGGTTGAGCTGGCATGGTCACTCATTTCCATTCTGTCCTCAGTGCAACCCTCAATGCCAGTACTGCTAGTCAAACATTGGTCCTCTTGACTGTAGTAAGGTAATTATCCATTAATGCCATAGGGCTGCTCATTTGTACTCTTGCTTTTGACTAACTATGCTTCTTGCTTGAGCTCAGACCATGGCTGAAAAGGAATAACAGACCTGACCACCTACCTGATAAACAAATATCAAATAAGTAAAATAAATAAAGTGTGTGTGTGTGTGTGTGTGTGTGTGTGTGTGTGTGTGTGTGTGTGTGTGTGTGTGTGTGTGTGTGTCTATGATAACCATCTCTAACTTAAAGAACCATCTACCATTTCTATGTCATAAAGACCAGGATCCGTTAATGTCAGTTGAGTGCCACAACATTCAGTTATTTTCTGTCAGCTCTGAAATTGAACCTTATTGGCCATTTTGGGCTGATTTCTATCCCTTTCAACTTTCTGACTTAAAACCCCATGTTTGCATGGGTTTGCACAGGTTTGAGCATCGTGCAGCGCTGCTTAGCTAAGGTTAAATGATTCCTGGCCCCATAAAGTCTGCTCTTCAATTTTTCCCTGAGAACAAGCCAGTTTCTTAGTTTTAGCACTTGAATCTGCTTCTTCATGCTCAGCACTTGCTCACAACTTGTTGTAAGCACTAAATAAGCTACAAATTACTCCAGCACTCTACCTTCCTCATTTGCCTAGAGGAAAATGGTTTTGATACTTAATTTCCTCATTTGCCTAGAGGAAAACAGTTTTGGTAAGGCATCTCCAAGGGTCAGCTCTTGGTGTTTTCTCCTGTATACCTGAAGAATCTGGGCATCTTGGGGCAATGTAGCAATTGCCTCATATACACAGACAACTCTCTTCTCCTATCACCCAACACTACAACCTGTGAAAGATGCACTTATTTAGCCAAACTGGAGGCAAAGCTCTCTTCAACCACAACTGAACATGACAGTCAAATGGAGAAGGTAAACACATGTACCACACCACACTCATCACATATTCCAACTATACCTACACCAGCAAAATCCACACATAGAAACACAAAAACATTCACAGAAGCTCTCAATAATAATCTGCCCAAGCAACAGAGACCTCCAAAGCAGAAACACAAGCAACCTCCACCCCCCCAACACAAGCCAAATGACACATAGCCCACAAACACATTGTGCCACTCAACCACAACCCATAAGGCAAAACACTGTATCCAACATACTAGTCATAGGTGACTCTGTAGTCAGGCACCCTGATGTCACACTCACCAGGCTAAACAAGGAGAAGGTTACTGTCAGCTGCCTGTCAGGTGCCAGGATCTGCCACATAACCCATGCACTCAGGTCACTTCACAAGTACAAATATGACTTGGTCATTGTCCATGTTGGTGTGAACAAACTGAGATGTACCTCTCTGAACTACATGAAAAGAGACATGGAAGAGCTCTCTAATCTTGTAGCCCAGGTAGGTATGACCCTAGCCCTGAGTAGCATCATGCCATCACCCAGAATGTTACCACAGTACAAGGGCAAAATGATTGACTTCAACAATTGGCTAAGCTTCTGGTGTCATTCTAAGGGGATCCAGTATCTGTCTGCCTGGGACGACATTGTTGACAGACCACGATGCTTTGGCAGAGATGGCCTGCACCTGTCAGCCCTTGGATTCCGGATATTGGCTAAGGCTCTTGCCGCTCCTATAGTGGCTTTTTTAGGCAAGATTCAAATGACAAATTCACCACCATAACAGGTACAGGCAAGCAAAAACTTAGGGTAGTGCTACTCAATGCTAAAAGTCTAAACCTCAAAATCGACTCACTCAAGGCACGCCTTGAAATGGAGAACATCGATATCTGTGCAGTGACTGAGACCTGGTTCAAGGCTCCAGAGAGTACCCCTACATTAGCAGGCTATAATTCATACCACACCTTTTAGTCATCTAACCTGGACCAGAACACTAATGGCAGAGGTGTGTCCATATTCATTAAGGATATCCACACCTCCAGCCTAGTTGCTCAGCATAATGCATCCAAGATTATCCAAGTGCAAATAACTCTGGGCAAAACTGCAATCCAAATTGTAGCTTACTACGATCTGCCACCATGACCCAGGATTACCACTCCTCTTTTCTTGAAAACATTAGGGTTCAACCAAACACCCGAATAATGGGCAATTTCAACTACCCCACCATTAACTGGGAAAACTACTCATGTACCAACTCCTTTACTAAACGCTTTCTGGAATTCATAAATTCCAATGCCCTGGATCAACTTATCCACACCCCCACCAGGGGCAACAATATACTAGACCTAGTCATTACCAACATGAGTGGCCGGTGTTCCACATCTGAGATCAACTCTTCGCTGGTCAGATCCGACCATAAGCTAATCACCCTATCTATCCACATCTTGCCCCACCCCATTAAGGAAACCACCGTAAAGAATTTCTCCAAAGCCAACTTCATGCTTCTTAAGACAGAAGTGTCGAACTTCATTTCACCCATACAGATGGACAATACAGTTATGACTGCTGAATCCTACACAAATGCACTCTATAAGCACTTATACGAGTGCATGGATTGTGCTATCCCTAACAGAACCAAGACACTATCCTCCAAAAAAGCAAGCCAATCTGGTGGTCCCCTGCCATAAACAAACTCTACAACAGAAGGAAGAAGTTGTTGCAAAAGAGAGTAAAATCCTAGGAGTGGAGGAGCTACCTGTTCAGCCTCAGTAAGAAGCTGAGATCCCTCATAAAATCCTCCAAAGCTAGTTAGGAAAAACAAAATCACCACTGGCTCTAAGGACAACCACAAAGCATTCTATAGCTATGTGAAGAATCTCAATGGCAACACCCAGATCTGCTCTGAGTTACAGCACAATGACACAACAATTACAGAACCAAATGATACTGCCAACATCCTGGCAGATAGGTTCAGTGCTAACTTTAACCCCCTCTCACCCACTAAAGGGCCCATAACTACACCAGAAGAATGTCCCTGTAATCACAACTACACAGGTAAAAACTGCACTCTCTAAAGCCAAGAACATAGCACCCATGGGATTGGGACAACATCCCATGCAGAGTCTTACATGAACTTCAGAAAGAGCTGGCTCCCCACCTAAGTACCATGTTCAATCATAGCCTCATGTCAGGCTTTGTTCCCATTGAATGGTGCACAGAAACAGTTATACCACTCCACAAAGGGAGACCACCATGGATCTCAGCAACTTTCACCCTATTAGCCTCATGAGACTGGTCTGTAAGGCCATGGAACATATCATCATGGAACTTATAAACAAAGACATTGGTAACCTAAAAACTCTGGACCCCACCCAGTTCAGGTTTGTGAAAGGCAGATCATGTCTCCTGAACCTGACTGTCTTCTTTGAAGCAGTCACCAAAGCTGTAGATGTCGGCAAGGTGGTTCACACAGCCTATCTTGACCTCACTAAGGCTTTCAACACCATCCCCGATTCTGGATTTATAGATAAACTCACTAAACTAGGTATAAATCCCTACATCACAAGATGGGTTGCCAACTGGCTTACTGATAAAGCCCACACTGTAAAAGTTCCAGATTCCAAATCTGACGTCAAACCAGTGACAAGTGGAGTACCGCAGGGTTCAGTCCTGGGTCCTCTCCTGTTTGGTATCTACTTCTCTGAAGTACAGGATAACATGGAAGGTCTCTGGCTAATGAAGTTAGCAGATGGCTGCAAACTAGGAGCCATAGTCAAGTCCCCAAATGATGTGGACATCCTCCAGAAGGGCCTCACTGAGACAAATGTCTGGTGTCAGAGCTATGGCATCAAGCTCAATGCCAAAAAGTGCATTGTCATCTCCTTTGGTAAAAACTCCATGCACATGAACTACCACATAGGCAGCAGTCTACTTAATACCAAAAGTGTGATAAGAGACCTTGGAACCCAGGTGGACAGTAGTCTCTCCTTTGATGATAATCACATCACCACAATGGTCAGAAAATCCTTCTACATGGCACACCTTATCACAAAAGTGTTCTCATCCAGGAAAAAAGAGGTCATTGTTTCCCTCTACTCATCTCTCATTAGACCAATTATAGAGTACAACGCCCCTTTAGGAATGCACCTCACAAGACATCTACAACAGTTGGAAAGATTGCAGAAGTACCTCACAAAGAGGATTACTGGCCTCAAACAGATGCCCTATGCTGACCATTTCAAAAAACTCCAGCTTTACTCCATAGCTTAATACCTATTCCGAGGTGATCTCTGCCTAACATACAAAGCTATGTCAAACCCAGAGCTGTTGGACATGCTCCACCTAAAGAAATCCCAATCCCCCTGAGCTACATGCTCTAAGGATCTAAACCTTGTCACCACAGTAAACAGAACATGCTGGAGGGATAGATTCCTGTCCCAGGGACGTCCCATACTCTGGAACAAGCTACCCATCTATATCAAACAAAGTTACTCATTAGCACTCTTCAAAAAAAATCTTGATGAGTAGATGGGAAATAGGAAATTCACCCCCTGGGATCACTTCTGTGGCTCTGCTCAACAGGGGCACATGGAAATAACTATCTTGGGTGGCATAAGCCAGAGAACCTTGTTGGCTAGGCTTACTTAGGCCCTTGGGCCGATAGTCTACTACCTACCTATGAACCTATATGTGCAATTATGCAAAAGAAATGTATTTTTGTTAGGTCTCAATGTTGTTTTCCATTACTATAAGAGAGAAAAGTGAATAATATGAATGAGCAATGGAGTCTTATTCTCCTAATATGTTTTTTATATGAGGGTTAGTACAACTATACACTATTTTTGATTACAAGATACAGGTATACATGTTACTCTTGCTAATGAATAGTTGATATCAGATGAAAAGTTTGAACACTGGCAATGGAGATGCATGCTCTGTTGTGCATCTGTCATGAATTATGCATATCCCCTTGACAGGTAAAGCAGAAAAACTGAGTGAGAGGGACAGAAGTGATAGACAGAGAAAGAAGTTATTGTTGGATTTATGTTTAGAGTTCTGCTGCACGAGATTTTTTCAATGTGAAATGGGGGCACAATGTAATCAGAAGTGAATCAGAGGGCCAGCGCCCTGGTAAATTTTCAAACAATGAGTATCCCACCCCACATACTTTTTTGAGGGTGAGAATCATGCATAAATGCACATGTCCTTTGGATTCATCTTTGTAATTTAAGATCATTTGAACTGCTTTCATTATAATCCACCAATGTCTATACCAATTAATTATAGCCACCTTGTTTTTTACACCACAAAAGCCCAATTGAGATAAAAATGCCTAGCACCATTGTTTACTGTGTACTGCACAGATGTCTGATTGCAGTAAAAATAATAATTATAGTCACAATTGTGTATTTCAAGTTTGTTTCACATAAACACATAGAACTGATCAAATAACAAGAAGGCAAATTACTTTCATCCACAGAGACAACCCTCACAACCATCCAGTTATAACTACTTTGTCACATATGACTCATAAAAAATAATTCTGCTTAACCTCTTAATGGAAGAATCATGACAAGGCCAAAACAAAACGAGGGACAAAGGTCCAGGATAAGAGACAGATTTTAACTATTGCTGTTATATATTTAAAGTTCCTAGAATAAACATTTTTTAATTATCATGCATTTTCTGGAGAACACAAAGTCTGAAACTTAAATAGATGCTACAGTCTACAATTATTTGCCAGAAAGCTAGATATTTTATGAGAAACAAACCATTAATGTGGTACAAATTCAGAGGCATTCAACAAGGACTGGGACGGTTATGAGCTATGCGATTTCAACTTTGTTTCACATAAATACTAGCTATCCCACAAGTATTTCAACTTATTTCACTTAGATGCATATTAGTCCTGCAAAGTCAAATGGTTAACTAAGAAAACAAGAAGATAAGATACTTTCTTTTAAAAGCAGCCCCACCCACCCAGCAATTACAGCTTAGTTTTGTACACCCCATCTGACCATGATGAAAAATAATGCTGCCACACCTCTTAGCAGACGAATCAGATAAAAAGACAAATATAAGAAGTGACACAGTCCCCAAATCAGAGACAATTTTTAAATATTGCTCTTATATACTCAAAATGTTGCTACAGTAACAATACTTATGTTGGCATGTATTTTCTGAAGGATAGTAAGTCTGAAGCTCACATTTTTTAAGATTATTTAATCACTTTGGTCCTCAGTTATTTTCCAGAAAACTGCAAAATTTATTTGGAACAAATCAAAAAGAGGCAAAGTCAAGGACATTCTGTAAAATCAGGGACAGTTTTATTTTGGTTTCATGCAAACAGTATGCAAAGCTTATTTCATACAAGTGCGCACTGGTCTTGGGAAAGTCAGAATGTAAGCTGAGCAAACAACAAAAAGGGTAAGTTGCTTTAATCCACAGCCCGCAACTTCACTATTTAGTGACTGCAATCCTCAATAATTTGGCAGAAAATACAAATTTTATGAACTGTACACTAAAACTAAAAGGCAGCATTATGAACAGTTTCAACTTGATTTCACAGAAGCAGCACTCAGACAGCATACTTCTCAACCTCTTAGCACAATAAATCCAGACAAAGCCTAAATAATGGGTGGGGTAGAGGCCCCAAAACAGGGACACATTTTAAATACTACTCTTATAAACATAGAAAGTTGCTAGAATAACAGGATTTGTATCAGTATGCATTTTCAGGGAATATGTGGTTTAAAACTCAAATGTATGTCATTATTTAGTGACTTAAACGCTCACTGATTTGCCAGGAAGTCATAAATGTTATGAAGAACAAACAAAAATATGAGGCAAAAATCTAGACATTCTGCAAAAAATATGGACAATTGAGAGGCATGCCGAGGTGGTAAATATCTTAGCTTATTTACTACAGCTGCTCACATTTTTAATGCCAGACTGTAAGCTGGGCAAAGAATAATATGATAAGTTTCAACCCAAAACTACTAGGCAAAGACAATGGCATTCTGTGAAATTAGGGGCAGTTTTAAATTTGTTTCAAAAAAAGGTTGGGCAGGAAGTAAATATTCCAATTTATTTTACACAAATATACCCTAACCCTTAAGGCCAGATTTTAAACAGAGCAAGTGAAGGTGACAAGTCACTTTCATCCAAAGCACAGCACAGTGACCACCTGTATCTAGATGCCTATCAGCATATTAAAAAGTAACTATTCCAATGTATTTCACACAAATGCATAAATACACATTAGCCTTTAATTCTAGACTGCAAACTATGCAAATAAAGAGGGCAAGTTGCTGTCACAGTGCAGTTATCCAACCCCCCACAAAAAATCAAAGAAATGTTCCCATTTATTTCACACAACTGCCCACTAGTCTTTTAATGTCAGGGTTTAAACATAGCAAATGAAAATGTCAAATTAGTTTATCCTCAACATGACTAATCCCATCCCCAAATCTAGTTGCCTACCAGCATACTAAAAAAGAGAATACGTATTCCTATTTATTTTACACAAATGCCCACTAACCCCTCATATCAGTCTTCAAGACATTAAACTGAGAAAATGAAGAGGGCAAGTTGCTTTCAACCACAGCACATCTAGACCCCCCACCCCAAAATTGCTGATTTGTTGCCATCATGTCAAAACACTTGCCTTCAAACTGGCAATCCATTAATACCAGCAGATATCCAAATACATTTTTTATCATATGTGGACGTTCTGTTCATTGATTTCACAATGAATCAAAGAAGCAGCAAAAATAAAGCTTCAGCACTTTAGATAAGGTCATTGTGGCTAAGGCCATTTATTTGTGTATTTTTTTGAGTAAAGAAACAATTCTTTACTCAGAAGAATAAATAAATAAATAAAGCACCAGAACTATTTTTACAAGTAATCAATCACTTTTAATGTTAAGCATTTAAGGTAACTAAAATGATATGCAAAACTTAGCAAAGGTTTTAAAATAAAGGTGTTTCTTTGGTTGTTCCTAGGCCCCTGCTGGAACTGTGGCCCAAGGGCAACTGCCTGAATTGCCCCTATTACAATCTGCCACTGAAAATAATATAAAGGGAAGGCATGCAGAACTCAGGCAAGTGGATATATGAAATATAGTACTGCAGTGTGTCATATAGCAATGCTAACTTTACACATGTGACACTGAAATCTAAAGTAATGCTCAACTCAGGTAAATAAGAAACAGCATCTCTGTGACCTCTCACTCCTTCCATCTCATACTATACATTCATCTGCCTCTCATATTTTACTTAATTCTACCTTGTATATCTGTGAGTTGTGTGATGTGCTATCAGGAAGCACAAGACTTCACGACTAATACCCCACACAAACACACACATGCACATGCACACATGCAACAGCCACATATGCAACATGTGCATATGCACACACACACACACACACACACACACACACACACACACACACACACACACACACACACACACACACAGATTTCCTTTATAGCATGTAAATTATGTCATATGATATTATCTGCTAAATTACTATGTTAGAAACTACAGCACATTAACAATTATATAAGTAACCAACTTAAACAACACACATATCCTTCTAACAACAAACACTGCAATGTTCTAAAATATCTGTTCTCTTTAGCTAGCTACTTGCAATAAATATATCAACATCTTTTCCTAAATATAAGCAAATACACAGCCTTTACCCATCATAAAAGACATTTTTCCATATGAACATTTTGCTGAATTCATTTTTTATTACAATAAACAGACAATACTCAAGCTAGAAGAATTCATAGGGAATGAACAATACAATAGAAAACACATAAAGTAAACTTTGTGCAATGTTTACAAAAAAGTACTGTATATGATTTAACAGTAGGGTTAAGGGAACCTCTGTCAACATATAATTTCCTTTCCATAAATTGTGCAAAAAAAGCAAAATAAGTAATATATAAAATTTCACTGAAAAACAGAAATATATTTAATCTGCCACATAGCAAGCATAGTTTACTTAATGAGACACTTGGAAAGATTGTAAGAAACATCTTTTAACAAGGGATAAGTGATTTCACAATATTTAATGAGACTGAATGGGACATTGTCTTTATTTTAAGCTCCATGTATTCACACAGGAATTTGAATACATTTCTCTAACATTTTATAAGCTTGGAGTTATTATTTGTCTAGGATAATATGTTATAGGATTTTCAGTATTTGTGTGCCATATTTTTTTTTGTAATTGCTTTTAAAACTAACAATGTTTTTTAGTATATAACTTTCTAAACATAAAATAATTATTAGAAGTCTTAAATTCTTGATATATTAGTTGAGGGGATTTGCAAATTAAAAATTTCCAGTCAATCATGTCGTCATGAATACTTATATCTTCATTTTCGCTGTAGTATATTCCATAATTCTACTATAAAATAACTATAAAATAACACTTCCAAAAATGAAAAACATTCAGCATTATTTGCTTGATATGCCCTGTTTTTAGCTGAACAATTACTGAAGCATGAGACTTTCTAGTGTAGATTATTATAAATTGGTTATAACAATTTTTCAAAAGGAATAGAGGGGAGATTCAATAAAGCCTATACGGATTAATTTTCTATGTAGGCTTAGTGGCATGGAGCTTACACAGAAGTAAGCAGCCGAGCGATTCAGTAAACAGAGCTGAGAGGCGTGCATTAGCATGCTGACACAGAAGTGTCCCTGGCATGCAGCTCACCTCATAATTAGGTGAACTGCGTGCAAATAAGGGTGCTGGAGTGATCCAGCAAGCAGATAGGTAGTCCTGCAGACCCCATACTGGCGTCTGAAGTGTACATGGAAAATTTCTGTGTACAAGAAATTAAATAGTGAACAGGGGCTGTAAAAGCCCCGTTAGAAGGTCATAAATAGCATAGTAAGCACAAATATGTGCAAAACTATGCCCTGTATGTCTAAAAAGTAATGCAAAATAATATCATTTAACATTTTTTATTACATATATTATGTTTCCGCGGCGCGCAGCAGTATGCAAACATGCCATTATGCAAAAAAATATTGAAAAATGTAAAACTGGAAAATAATAAATATGTCAGAATAATGTATTATACGACCTTGCATGGAGTATGTACAATGGTAGACTTCTTTATTGCATGGATCTGCATCCAAATGAGCTGGGGTTACTGAATAGCAAAAATGGGTTACCATGCCAGCAGCTAAAATCTGTGTAGCCCTAGAACCATGCTGGTGTCCACACAAGAGCTAGCTGACATCAAAAAGGGGTATGCCAGTATCTGTTTAAGTGTATTGGAGCTCTGCTGCGCCATTTGCATGGCACACCTCTCAGCTAAACGGGGGGGGGGTGTCCAGTGCTGCTAAGCTTTGTTTAGATTTGGGGCACATGTTTTAACTGGTTTGAGCTGTGCTGAGCATGCCGGCGCATGGGAGTGTGTCTATGGACTGCTGAGCATAGTTTACATGTGCAGCGCATTTCCACCACACTATAGTGCTTAACAGGGCAGGCTGTTAAAAAAAAAAAAAAAGATACAAAATTGCCTGGAAAAGCCAATCATGTATAAATTACTAATGACCCCTGTCCCACTTAAACTGGGCCATTAAAACCCCTCAAAGATGTACTTGGCAGGTGGAATTCATCATAGTTAGTCAATCACACAGGCTGCATCTACAGTAGAGCACTATAAAGTATGCATACACCCTACAATCTGATTTTCCCCCATACTCTGCACCATTGGAATACAGACTTGGGAATTTTAACTGAGAGAATGTTAGGGGCTACTGCAGCTCTGCTACATCTGTACGTGCTGGATGCTGAAGTCACTGCTGCTGCTGTTGCTGATAACAGGCATAGCTTGAGAAGGAGAAGAGTGTTCAGGCCCAGGGTAACCTTCCAGGAGCTACATGAGCTGGAGATTGTAGAGCGCTACATGGTGGACAAGAACATACTATAAGAACTCACCAAGCTCTGTCACCCTAAACTCAGACCCAGAGCCAACAGAGGGGGAACCCATCCCAGTGGAAACAACGGTATGTGTAGCTCTTAGGATAATAGCTACAGGTGCTTTCCAAAGACTAACTGGGGACATGATGGGGGTCTCACAGGCATCAGCATCCAGGATACTCCACCAGTTCCCAGATGCCATGCTACCACATGCCAGTGAGCATATTTATTTACACCACATCCCTGAGGAGAGGGCCAACTGTATACATCTCTTCTCCCATGTAGCACACTGCCCTGAGGTACTGGGTGCCATAGACTGCACTCATACACATCAAAGCACCACCTGGTGAGGAGGCAGAGTCTATGCCAACTGCAAGGGGTATCACTCCATCAACTGCCAGGTCATGTGCAATTCCCAGGGCATTATCATGAATGTGTGTGCTGGCAGCACTGGCAGTTATGATGACTCCCATATCCGGAATGCAGCACAGCTGTACCAGATGTTTGCTAGGGAGGACATCACTTATGGCTATCTACTGGGGGATGCTCGCTATACACTGGAACCATGGATGAGGACACCCATCAGAAACACACACACACCCACAGAAGAATGCAATAATGAGGCACATGCACAAACTAGGAACATCACAGAGCATGTGTTTGGGCTGCACAAGTCACGGTTCCAATGCCTCAGTATATCTGGTGGAGCCCTGCAGTACTCTCCAGCCACATGTGCACAGATGTTCACAGTATGTCCCATGATACACAATATGATCCTGTGGAAGCAGCTGCAGCAGGATCATCATAGGGAAGGGACACACAGCACCCCATCAGTGTGTAGGTCCCACAGGCACACCAACATGGGAAAGCAGGAATGCAGAGCGCATACACTGACAACCTAGGGTCCTAGGGATTGACACCTTACTCCAACTCGCATACATAGTAAAAAGGATGCCAGCCACATCACACAACCTGTATCATACCAGGTATTGGCTGTGTACTGCGTGCATCAGACAGAGTCAGCCCTGAAAGGCAGGTCTCTCAACCACGTCAATCTCCTTTACAACAAATGTATGGGATACTAGACTATGGTAGCATAGGTATGGACCTGCTGCATGTATGCAATGGAATAGACTGAGCTGCTGGACTACTGGCAGAGAAGTGACATCTATGTGGGGCAACAGGTACTCTGTCCAATATTGAATGCCCCATAATATGCATTAGGCCACATGGCAGAAAAACCCACAGCAGTTTGCAAGGGAAATGCCAAACAGTGGGCTCATAGGTCAGAAGCACGACTGTTAATGCCAAAGTCCCCTACCCCAACACATCACTGTTCCCATACAAATGCAGTAACAGTATATATCAGCAAGGAGTTAGCAGCAGAACACACAACCCCAGGGCTGTCACAAAGAACCTGTCCACATGTTCTGTTTTCCACAAAACACAGGGGTCACAGCTGTGGTCACAGTGTATGTCTGTCTGCTGTTGATATGTAAGGACTTAAACCCCACTTTCTGGTGGCTGGTGTGGCTCACTGGGCTTAGTACATTAGCATGGTTGTTGGTGTTGATGGTTCAAGCTGGCTGCACCTACAACTTTTGAATGTCAGGTACTCGTATGGTAGGAATCCCACAGGTTGTCAATATGCCACAATCTCTTATGGCAAGAAAGCTGGACAAAGCCATAGACAATGGGGGACAAAGGGTCAAATGTACAGACATTATACATGCTCTGTGTAACCTAGTAGGTGGCTAGTATAAAAGCAGGTTGCAACAGGTCAGATTAGCAGCAGGATGTAAAGGCCATCACATAGCTTTGTCAGTACTTACAACAATTCAGTGGGCTCCATTTAGTAGTATAGTACCAGAAAAACACAACTATATGAGGAACAGAACAGGCATATGGAGCAGAATGCTGGACATCCTGCAAATACATGTAGAGTGAGAGGTATGCAGGCTGTCACCCTGTGTGTGGTGTTACATCATGTACCCCCAGTTATATCATACCTACAACCACTTACAGCAGAAAATGTGGACTGACATGTATGGAGTGAGCAGCTGAAATGTCTGTCATGATTTCCTAATGTCAATCTATAATGCTTTGCCAGTAATGTACCAGAACATCACAATGCTATGTACAATATAACATACATATGATACAGAACCCTGTTCATTCTATTACAATGTGTACAGAAGATAGGTATGACATATATATCACAGTCAGCACACAGCCGGGGAATGTTCTGGACAAAATATCATGGAGGTGCTGGACTGTTGAAGCAGGTGCAGCAGCCAATTGGCTGAAGCACAAAAACATCCCAGACTGGAGTACAGGTAGGTCTGGCCTGGAATAACCTTGTAAGTACTGATAGTCACAATGAGCATGCTCCTACACTTAGCTAACTTGAGTCCATGTCTGATGCCTCATCTGCTTAAGGAACTGATATGTGAAAAGCAATGTATATGTATATGTCTCTCCCTATCCCTCACACACATGATTACCCTATCAGTATGTGGCATACACACACACACACACACACACACACACACACACACACACACACACACACACACACACACATATTTATATACACACATAGAGAGACAGAGCTACATAAATGTGTAGAGTGATGTAGACCCTCCACATAACACATACTCACATCTGTAGTTATATCCCTGATATATATATATATATATATATATATATATATATATATATATATATATATAAATAAAAATATACACACGTATACATGTATGGGGATGTATGAATGTCCACACTTACATGCAGGCTGTTGGGGTTATCAGCACCTGCACACATACAACAGTTGTCTATGGTAACTGACCAAGTCTGCAAAATGACAGAATCCACCCAACCACAGAACCCTATTCCTGTGGAATGTCACCTTGTAGATGGACAATTGTGACCAGGTGTTGTAATGTGCAATGTCTTCAATGCAGGACTTGGGCAGGCCATACTGTCACTGGCCAGTTGTCCGCTTAGCAAACTGCAACTGGCCAGACTTGGTGAAACTGGGACCTGTACACACATAGCAGGAGTATTAACAGGTACCCCACTGCTAGGACACTAGTTACATTAAAAGCATAAAGCAGGTACACTCTACAGGCCACATATGCTGTGTAATACAAGAGCACTTTGTGTGGTCCACAAGTACTGTGGCTGCAGCCACATGTGCAACAGATATAACAGGTGGTGCATGCAATAACTACTGCAAGCTATAGTGTGAAATAGTAGGTAGGTAGGCGTTCTAATCTCATGTCAGCCACCTTGTGTGTGTAGATATTTCCCTTACAGGAGTACAGACATGCCCATCTCTCCTATGTCTGTGCAGTGGGTAATAATTTTATGGCCCTGTGATTAGTGTCCTCCTGAACATTGACCTCCCTCTCAACACCCACTGATGTCATCTACCTTATCAGCAGTGGCTGACACTCTAATAACAGATAAGCTCCGTGGTGCTATAGTGTATACTACTAGATAGGTAGGGGGTTCTAATCTCACAACAGGCAACTGTGTGAGTGTGTGTGTGTGTGTGTGTGTGTGTGTGTGTGTGTGTGTGTGTGTGTGTGTGTGTGTGTGTGTGTGTATAACTATGTCCCCTAGCAGCAGTGTACACATGCCTGTATTGCCTATCTCTATGCAATGGTAATACGTTTTAAGGTCTTGTGACTACCTGCCAGCCTCCTGATTGGTCTCCTTTACAAGGCCTATCGATGCCATCCACCTTAATAACATGGGCTGAAACTCTAATAATAGATAAGCTCTGTGGTGCATGCGATAAGTAAAAAATGCTATTTAGGTATGGGTTCTAATCTCACAACAGGAAACCCTCTTTGTGTCTGTGTGTATGTGTGTGTGTGTGTGTGTGTGTGTGTGTGTGTGTGTGTGTGTGTGTGTGTGTGTGTGTGTGTGTATATTCACATGCAGTACACATATGGCCATATGGGTGTGTAATGGTCATGCATTTTACTGCCCTTTGACTAGCTGCTGGCGCTAAATAGCCTACATTTACCTAGGCATACATGCTATCCGCCACCATCTACATTTGTATGTACAGAATATACAAGTGACACATATCAAGGGTTCATAGGTTCATAGGTTCATACTAGGCTATCTGCCCTAGGGCATTTATAAGCCTAGCCAGAATGTGTTTGGCTTTCGCCACCCATTTTAAATTTATTTTGCTATGCCCTTTTTCGAGGTTAGTAGCGGGCGTTGTCACATGGTATGCATGCATGATTACCCTGACAGTCCCCATTGTTTCTGATACACTGTTCTACACATATGCACTCAGGTAACCACACATGTTTACAGCCATACCTTGCTGATGTCATATATCTGCTGTGCTGCTATGCCATCCTGTGCTGCTGTATTGCCGCAAAGTCTCCATAGCTCAGCCACTCAGACCCCTGGAACAGAAACATACACAGTTATGTGAGACACCTGTCAGTCTGTAACACTATTGGCTTCTAACATCATGCAAGAAACATACACAAACTATGATGCACATGCATGACACATGCTAACATACATCACCTGTCATGCCCATAACAGCTTGCATGTCACAACATTACCATAGTACAAAACCTACATGTAAAGTAATAGAGTCACCCTGTGCATCTGACACATAGTTGCATGTCCCTGCATCAATGGCATGGATGGCAGGGATGTGGCACAGGTATCATCACATGCACAGGTATGGTGTGGGGGCACTAGAAGCCTAGGCTGGGCAAAACAGTTGACAGCATGTGTGTGAGTCAGGAAGGGGTGCTGGTTAGGTGGGCCATGGAGAGGTGCTGTTTTTATCTGTTGGTGACCTGCATGTGACAGTGATGTTTGAGTGTGTGCATGTACACAGTCAAATCCAGTGCTAGCCCTACACATGTGCATGTTGGACAGCTGTGGACCATACATACCAGAGTGGAGAATTCACCATCTCCAGCCACAAACACAGGAACTTGCTCTGCCAGGAGTGGCACTGGCACCACCATGCCCAGGGTCAGATGCGGTGCTAGTAGCTGATGGTGACTACTTTCTGCTGGGCCCGTGTACCCCACGGGACAACCCAGGACCACATGCCCATGGCCTACCATGTTGTGGCGTGAACTGCACACTCCTTTTTGTGGTGCTGGAGGTATTACCACTACAGGAGCATGAGTGTGCATGGCAACATGGACTTTCAGCAGATGGTGTTGCTGGCCTATGTCCATGTGTCCAATGCCCTGCTCCAACCAGATATTCCATCACAGACAATGTGCAGTGAAATACTGACACTGACTCAGCCCACCATCTACATCAGTGAAACAATCCATGGCATCACCAATGCAGTGAAGGAAGTCACGGATGTCAGACTGTTCTGCATCCAGAATCCTAAGCATCCATCTGGTGTTGCATTCAGAATGTATCTCCATGACGGACAGAAACATGCAGTAGGTGACTTGTGATGTGACACCTATGACAGGTGGTGGATGGGCAGCAGTCTTCCTCTCAGCACCCCTGTCAATCTACCTGTGTGGGACCTTGCCAGGTCTCTGGCTGTGGCCAGTGTGTACACTCACTGATGGTATAGTTGCCACACTGTTCTGTTTGATGTCACCACACTTTAGCTGTCCTATATCTGTGGCCTCAGGTGACTGGTTATGTGTGGGCATACTGACTCTGTGCGGGGACAATGGGGGAGGAAGTGGGATGTCAACCCATGGGATAGATTCAGCCCCCATCAACTCCACCTGTGATTCACTATGGCCATCATCATCATCAGAGTGTGATGACACACTGACATAAAGTCGTGAGGGGGACAGACTCCAACCCCCATGTTCACCTGTGAGGAGGAAGACAAGATAAGTACATTACTACCTGCACTATTATATATGGTAATCCACACATACACATACATGTGATTAGCCAGAACTGCATTAGACATCACACATCTTATTTATGATCCCATGCACAACACATAAACACACAACATACACATACAAGACAGGCCCTTTATAACATGAACTGCAGCCACATCTAGTTAATGTCACCTGCATGATACATCTGTGAGATAAGCAATATGTCAGTGTATCTGATAGACCTACCCCTAAAACACAGTGCATCCTTCTTGACCATACTATGCCAGTTATAGTATCACTGCCTCAGGTACGTACCATCTCCATTTTGTGTGTGAAGAGGCATCTGTGAGTGATTGCCTCCTATATATCAGGCTGCATAGTCCTTCGCAAAATTAAGTGCAAATGTGCTAATGTTCCTGCAAATACACGACTGTGATTACCCATTCAATGCACTATGGTTAACTGATACACAATTAAACATACAACCTAGTCTACTCTGGCTAGCATAACAGATGTGCCTATGTCAAACTGGTAGCTATTAACATTCTTAGGGTATATATCATCCACAAAACAAGAGTATCACACTTACCAGATACAGAACCTTGGACTCCGGCCATACCTGGTGGACCTATGGAAATGTGAAGGAGAGGTATTGTCAGCAATACCAAATGTGGCATTTATTTTATTTTATTTTATTATTTTTATTTACATTTGTTGACCGGGAGTGTCTGACTGGACGTAGGTCCATTTTCAGCGGAGGCTCGGGAAGAAAAGCTCCACAGTTAAAATAAACAGACAGTAGTTACATTGGATTACATAGCGATTAACAATTTAACATAGCAATTACTTACAACATATTTACAGATGAAGAACATAGTACATCAGAAGACAACTAGAATCTTTATCTGTGAAGTACATAGCAGACATTAACAAATGTTACAATAAGAAGTTCCTGCTGTATAATAAGTACTAGGCTTATGAGCATCTGAGCTTGCTATAATCAAGGTAGTTAGTGGAGTGGAAAGAAAGGTAGTGGCTGGATGGGGTGGGTGATATTAGAGTGGGAGTTGCAAGGGCATAGCCAGCATGTTTTTAGGTGCGCTTTTAGTAAAGTTTTGAAGTGGGTGCATGATGGTACGGTGGTAATTGTGGGTAGAAGGGAGTTCCATAATTTGGCTATGGTGCAAAAGAATAGTGCTTCACCAGCAGAGTTATTGGCTTTAGTGATCTGAAAGTGATTTTTGTTGCTGGATCTTAGTGGTCTGGTGGTGAGATAGGGTTGCAGTAGATTCTGGAGGGATGGGACATTTAGTGGATGGTTTACTAGTTTGTAGGCGAGTGAGAGTTGATGCCACTGAAGGAGGTGAGGGAGTTCAAGTCAGCCCAGTTCAGCAAGTGAGAGACAGTAGTGATTACGGTAGGATGTCCCTGTGGTGAATTTGGCGATTTTGCTGTAGCAGGTCTCTAGCTTGTTTAGATCACATTGCCTTAGGTTGGTATATATTGGAGAGGCATAAAGTAGGGTGGAGATAAGGTGGGAATTTGCTATTGAAATCTTTGATGCTTTGGTGATAAGTTGCTTATTTCTGTATAACGCTCCTAGTTTTTTGTGGACTTTTTTTATGGTCATGGATATGTGAATGTCAAATTTTAGTTTATTGTCTATTTCCACTCCTATCAATTTGGTGTGTTCAGTTGGGTATATAGTGGTGTTGTCTTTTGCTGTGATGTTAAAGTGAGAGTTGTTTTGAGTATGTTTGGTGGGTTGGAAGATGTGTAGTTTAGTTTTGTTTGGGTTGAGTATTAATTGGGCATCAGATAACCAGGTTTCAACAGAGGAAAAGGCTTCCTGTGTGACTTTTTGCAGTTTGGGTAGGGACTGGGCTGAGCAGATGATGGTTGATTCATCTGCGTATTATATGAGTGTGCCATGTTTGGTGGCAGAGGCTAGATTATTGGTGTAAACAGAGAAGAGTAGGGGTCCAAGGATGGATCCTTGGGGAACCCCTATAGAGACAGGTAGTTGGGGAGATGTGTCATTCTGCCCTACAATGGATTGTTGGCGGTCAGACAGGTAACTCTGAAACCAATTGGTGACTGATATAGAGAAGGATAGGTTATTCAGGACAGAGATAAGTTGTTTGTGTGGGACCATGTCAAATGCTTTAGATAGATCTAAGAAAGTAGCAGAGGAGAGATAGCCATTGTTTTTATGTTGAAGGATGGTGTTAGTAAAGGAGAGTAAGGCAGTGGTGATGCTATGGTTTGGTCGGAAACCATGCTGAGTACTGGAAAGGAGGTTGTTAGTAAGGAGGTAGTCTGAGACCTGAGAGTGTATGCATCTCTCTAGTATTTCAGAGAGTGGAGAGAGAATAGCTATGGGGCGATAATTGGTTAGTTCTGTGGAGGGTCCGCCATTGTGTAGGGGAATTATATGTGATACTTTCCACGGTGTGGGAACATAACTTTCTGACAGAGATCGGTTAATCAAGATGGATACTGAGTAGGCCAGAGCATCAGCTGCGATTTGTAGGTATTCACTTGGGAGGTTGTCTGCTGCTAATTTGGTGGGTTTAAGTTTAGTTAAGAGTTTTTTATGTTGGAGGTAGGTACAGGAGAAAAATAGAAGGCAGTGGGGAGATTACTACTTGAAGGTATGGGTTGGAGGGGAGGGGGGTTGTGTTGTTTAGCTAGTGATAGTATGGTTTGGGTGAAGTGTGTGTTGAATGAGGTAGCAATATTTTCTGAGGAGTGAGGGATGTTAGGAGGAGGGGTACTGACTTTACCTGGGTGGAGGATGGAGTTTATGGAGGACCAGAATTGTTTGGGGCTGTGTTGTGAGGAGTCTAGGGCAGACTGGTAGTTTTGGAATTTGTCCTGTTTTATTAGCTTTTTGATTCTATTGTGTAGTTCTAGGAATTTCTGTCTAGTTGAGGGGGTTTTGGTTTTGTGCCAGTGCTCCCAGGCTTTATCCCTGTTTTTCTTTTCTGACTTAGTGGTTTTATGTAGCCATGAGGAGGGTTGTGCATTGGTTCTGGAAAATCTTATGGGGGCATGGTAATTAAGAATGCTCAGGAAGGTAGTATTAAAAAATTCAATTGCGTCATCTAGACTGAGGTACTTTAGAGGATGCCAGTTACATTGTTTGAGGGATGAGATGAATGTGAGTGGGTTAAAGTTTAGTTTTTGATGTATTTGACAGTAGCTGACAGGTTTAGCTTGGTATAGGTATTTTTGAGTGGGAATGTTGGGGAGTGATCACTGAGGCTATCTGATAAGCAGCCTGTTATATATGACTGGGGGCTCTTACTGACTAGTATCCAATCCAGGGTAGTGTGCTTGCTGGAGTTTTTATTTATCCTGGTTGGCGACTGGACTAGTTGAGTGAAGCCATGAAGGTTTACATGATGGGTTGGATGGTTGCCAGAACAGGATTGCCAGTCAATATTGAAATCACCTAAAATGATAGTTTCTTGGGGGAGATGGTGGGTAGCCCAGCTGAGGAGGTTTTCTAGTATAGGGATGTTTTAGCCAGGTGGGAAGAACCATCCAATTATGTTGATGGTTTTGTTTTGGTTTATTTTGATGTTGGTATATATTATTTCTTCATTGCCTATTTGTGGAGCTGATGATTTTAAGATCTGGATGTTTAGTTGCCATTTAAATATTATAGCTACACCGCCTCCTTTCTTGTTTAGCCGGTCTACTCTTAGTATGCTGTAATCTTTAGGGAGTATTTGTTCACTGGTAATGTGAGGTTTTAGCCAGGTTTCTGTCAGGATGACTATATCTGGAGAGTACTAGTCTATGGTGGCATGGAGTTCATGGACTTTGTTGGATATACTTCTAATATTTAGGCTTAGTAGAAGGAAGTCACTTGGCTTTCTATTGGCTGTAATATGGGAGAAGTTGTGGTTTCTAGTGTGATTATGAGAATTGGGGTTGGAGATGGTAGGGCCAGGGTTGGGATGGATGTCTCCACTTAGGGCTAGTTTTGATATGCATGAGGTTATTAGTTTTCTCAGGTTTTGAATGTATTTGTTTATAAGGGAAACTTTATGATTGTGCTCTGTGGGTAATAGGTATGGTGGGAGGGTTACTACGTTAAGTTGTAGGGATGCTTTATGTTTGAGTAATATAGTTGGTAGAATATGTGGGGGTGCATAGGGATGGTTCTTGAGTTGGTGGGAGGGGAGCTGAGCGAAGGTGGGACATGAGTGGTGGTGTGAGTAGTAGTACAGTGGTAGTGGTTCAGTGGGGGAATGATGGAGCTTTGATATGATGTAAGATATGCAAGGAGAGTGTATGCAGTGAGCATAGGTAAGGCATGCTTGTACATGTTAGTTGAGGAGGTGTGATAGTAGTGGGAAGACGGAGGAGGTAGTGTTGGGTTAGTGCTGTGATTGGCTATTGGAAAGATGGGAGGGGTTTGTAAGTGTAATAAAGGTGGGACCACTGGGGGCGGGAGGGAATAGGGGCAGGGTGGGGAGCGAAGTGGGTAGAGACCCTGTTAGTTGCTCTTATGAGGGGGCTGGAAACAATCAGTTAACAGAGTTGACTGATAAATGAACATATTATAGTGACAAGGGTGGGTGTAGTTTTAAAACTGGTGCCTGTCACAGGTAATATTTATTAACTTTGGGATTGTATTAAGGTAATAAACAGGGAAGGGGAGGGGGGAACAAGGGTGTGAGCAGGCAGTTCTTTGCACTGCTGCTAATGAGCCAAAGCAAAGACAAGTTTGTGTTTAAGAAACAATCACAATTGACCAAGGACTGCTCTGAAACTGTAAGTCATTTCTTAACCATTTCTCAGGGGGAAAAACAGGATAACATTGTATCAGTAGGCTACTGTGGTCTCAGTTTAATTTAACAAACACACAGTATTGATCAGTTATGGATACTATTTGCTAACAGAAGGGAATAAGAGAGAAAGTGGAAGATGTGTGTGTGTGTGTGGGGGGGGGGGGCTGCTTACAAGCCAAAGCAGAGTGCTCTCCAGGGGCAAATGAATATTGGCTCAAACAGGTAGACACATACTCAAAGTTAACTTTAGCTGTTTACAGACAGGTTAATTGTGACAAGGTAATATGTGTGTATATCCACATGTACAGTAGCTAATGTGATAATGCCTACATTGCTGACATTCTGTGTATGTGTGCACAACTGTGCAATAACCCCCCCCCCTTCAACAATGCCGACACCTGTGTGCTGGTATGCAGAAGCTTTCACAATGAATGATACAGCATTACAGTGATGAACACAGGAAGCTTAACTGGACGCTCCTGTGATGTGGATGCTGCGGCACCCGCCTTCATGATGTATGGGGAGATGGATGCTTGTGAGCTGGTGGTTGTTGCCAGGTTCACCAGGAATTCCTCTGTAGCTGAGAGTGGTTGTTCTGATGCAGGCCCTCCATAGCAGCATAGTCCCTGGCCACAGTTGCTGCCTTTTTCCATGCAGCAGTGAACATATCTGTGGCCCGATGTCAGACCGGCTCATAGGTCCTGTCCTGCTGGCCTATCTGGTTGACTGCTGTGACAAGGTTAGCCCATAGTGCTGCATGCTCTTTATGATGCTGATGACCCCTGAATAGGAGAATGTTACGATGCAGTCTGAGGACATCCAGGATAACATTATTTTCAGTGGCTGGAAATGGAGGCTGCCTCCTTTGCTACATCCTCCCTGAAAGATAACAAGAGGGGAACAGATCACAGGACCAGATACATGGACATCCATTATCAACAGACCCCGCATAACCAAAATGGCCTCTACTATCTACTGCTAACTCCTACATCATACCCCGCAATCTCTCAAAACAGTACATGTGTGTCTATCACCAACATAGTAGTAATACCGTTAAAGTTCCTGTGTGCCATGACAGAGTCTGATGAATGTCTCTACACCCATCAATGCCATCTACTGTGGTGTGCCCCCTATGGGCAAAGTCACACTACTATCTCCTACAGCCATTGTTAGACAAATTGATGTGTGTGTTATGACAACTATATGGGGACAGTCCAGCAGCACCAGTGTGCCACAATGACAGACAGCAATGCAAACCTGCTGTACTATATCTTCCCTGTAGGCATCATACCTCTCCAGTACACAGATGTGTGCATAATGTGTACGTGTGCCTGATATATGTGGTCCTTTTGGCAAACACATGTGAATGTCTGGCAAATGGTTGGCCAATAATTGATGGATGCTGTCTGAATATAGAGACCAGACCCCCTCAGAATACACTTATTCTACAGAAATATCTGTTAGTGCATTCATATAATTACTTTGTATGGCCAATATGTACACTCTCCCCAGGATTCAATAGACCTCCATGCAAGAATAAGACTATTCTTGCACGGAGTGGATTGTGTGCGTGCAGCACAGCAGTGAGCCTTGCATATTCATGAGGGTGTACAGCTGTATAACCTACATGGACACGATCCGTGAACGAGTGTAGGGGTGTGTTACAGCAGTGCCCGTACATGTAACATGCCCCCTGCACTCAGAAAGTGCTGTTATGGCACTTTGAAATTTAAACAACAGTATTCACAGACATACCGCACAACTGTACAGATATTTGCAGAATGTCCAGAGTTTTGCCTCACATATCTGGCCAATGAAGGCTAAAATAATATATCATGATAGACATTTGAGGTCCAGACTTCATACACTTCAGAAAATTCATGCTAATGCAAAACCCATTATTCTATCAACTTTTAAAGGTATGTAAGAGAAATATTTTAAATATGTAAGAGAATTATTTTAAAATTGCCCCTATTTTGTGCCTTTGTATCCCAATTACTTATGGATTTGTCCAGATTTCTTGTTCAAAGAGGTTGGAGGTATGTGTATACCCCTAAAGTGAGAAAACATTAAAATCCATTTTACATTTTTTTTTAATCTTCCCAAGTAAAGTTTAAGCATAGCTGAGTGGCTGTGCATGTCACATAGCTATGCTTAGCATAGCTTAAATATCCCAAGGAGCTAAACTGAAATATACAGTTAAAATTATCAAAGTGAGATAGCGTAGTGGTTAGAGCTTCTGCTTTGTATGCAAACATTCACGGGTCGAGCCCCAATGAAAGCTGTTCACTTTTACATGTAAAAGCAGTATTAAAAGTATCATGTTTTATTAAATGAAGTAGTAAATAATATTTATCAACCAGAGTAGTGGCGCAGGTCCAAAACTGAGGTGTCAGTCCAGAAAAGATGTGAAACTCCCATATAAATACAAGTGCCCCATACAGTATAGTCATACAAGAATAAATGTAAATGAAAGCACATAGGAGGGTGTCATGGAAGGTAAACATAAAATTATAATATGTCAGTAATAATGACTGAATCCCATACACCTGATAGTCTATAAAATGAAATTTGAGCAATGCTAAGTAACGCTCAGCTCTGCTTAGCTGGTGTAAGCATTGCTTAAATGTAAATGCGAAGCAATGCGTAGCCCAGCTAAGCAGATTTGCACATTGGTAAGCAGTGCTAAACATATGACCCTTTAAGCACTGCCAACCTTAGCTAAGCAGGTTTGCACGTCACTTAGCTTAGCTCAGCATATTCACAAATGGTCTAATGATGGCAAAGGGTGGGAAATCAGTACTATTTAAACATCGCAGGTGGGAATACAGCCCACAACCAGCTGTAGCTAATCATTGCAGACACTATGGTTGTAGCTGGTGAGGGATCATGCTTTCAGGTGCAGCACTGGGGCATTCAGGACTCCAGGGTCATAGTTGGACTCCTAGTGAAAGACCATGAGGAGAGACTGCTGCAGGGCCAGTACCAGGGCTCACAATACAAAGCGTAGGCCTGGGACCATCTCACACATGATCTCACCAGTGCTACTGGCATCCCTCAGACTGGTGAGCAGGTCTAGCACCATTTTGCTGACCTCAAGCATAGGAAGCAGGAGCTCTTGGTCCAGTAGATCCAAGATGCATGGGCACAGAATGTCCCAGATGTGTGTAAGTATCAGTATCAATTAGTGTTTACCAAAGTCTAACCTGTGTATGTTATGGATAGGTATGCATAAATGTTTTTTATCTCCTGCATGGCTGCAGATGAGAGGGCCGCATGTTGCTAAGGCTGCATCGTGAGGCTGGTGAGTACAAATCTAGCTTGCAGCATTCACGGCAAATAAATAGAAAGGAGTAGAATGTCAACTGCCAGTAGTTTAAAATGTGTATCGCCTGTAATTAATAAATGAGGTTAGCAGAGTAATACTGATGTACAGGGTATATAGCAATAAAAGTGTCAGTACCCTTCAATAAAACTAAAAACCCCTGACTGTTGTGTTTACTTTGCTATGTGGTGGTATGAATCGCAGGTTCTGCACAGCAGCTATGGCTCTGACAGCATTAATCAATTGAGGCTCATCTGACAAAGATTGTGGAGTTGTACAACAGGAGATTAACTATATGAAATGTTTCATGCACCAAGATCTGATCCTTGAATAGTAATGTTGTGTTAACCATTGTTTTCCAGATTGTAATATGTCAAAGTAGTAATACACAGTACAAGAACTATCTGCCATGCATGAATGTCAGAATTACAAGGTCAGATTGCCCAAACAAGGGAGTATTAGGCAAAAAACAGTCAAGCAAGAAACAGAAAGTCCTCATTAACTTATTGTGATGAAACACAACCTTGTTGTACCTTTTTACACAAACAGGCACGGTTCGAATCCTGGGAGTGGTAGTAAGCTGTACGCATAAATTCACCAAAGAATATGTGAACATGTGTAGAAACCATCAGGTAGTGTTAACAGATATTTCCTCCACAGGTCTGCCACGTAAGGAAATGTTTATATTAGCTGTAAGAAGGCTGTGCTTATATACTGTGTACAACACCCACTGTCCAACCCCAAGGCTGCAAAAGACAGCAAGAGAAGTACATACACCAAGTAGTCTCCTCTGATAAATGTCCCTCAAGTGGCATGCTGTCACAGCTACTGGTCACTGATGCCACCCCAGCACCCAGGGTGACAGATAAAAATCAAGGTGGAGTAAGGCAGTACCACACATACTCACAGCATGAGTGCAGGGCACCCCTGTCAGTGTCACATATGTAACCTTGAATATGTGAATATGGGTAGAAACAGTCAGGTACTGTTTACAGAAATTTCCTCCACAGGTCTTCCAGGTAAGGAAATGTTTATATTAGCCTTAGAAAGACATTAGTAATACAATGTGTACAAACATACCACTGCCCAACCCCAGGCCATAGGGAGATGTAAAGTGAGGTCATACCTGGTGAGTAATGAGTAGAGTAATGATCAGTGCAGTTGTGAACAATTGAAGCCTATACAGTTGTTAATTGACATCTCTCTCTCTCCCCCACCCTATCTGCACCAGTATGTTTTTCTCCAAACCTACTATTGGGACATGTGTCCTATTGTTCTACAAATATTTAACTGTTTGATTATTAATGTACCCTGTTCAAATACTATCATTGGTGGCCTGTTGCTATCAATGTAACTTTCATGCCGTTATAATGGTCTCTGCTGTTCCATATATGCATGTGTTCTGTTTGCTATGCAACTGTTTCAAATCTGTGTTATGGGGTCAATTGGAATACCCATTCATGCTGTTATAACTAATCTTGAAATGTGTTGTTCTTCACTAACCAATATATGTTGAAAGCCTCAATACCATAGCATGTCTGGGAAGGCTGATCTCAGTGGATCCACCTATCCCACCTCATCTGGCTGTATGGCTGTGGCACCCGGCCCTAGCACATTTGGGACCCAACCCAGGACCTCCTCGTCCACT
The DNA here is from genome assembly GCF_019279795.1 of Protopterus annectens. Taxonomy (NCBI): domain Eukaryota; kingdom Metazoa; phylum Chordata; order Ceratodontiformes; family Protopteridae; genus Protopterus; species Protopterus annectens. The sequence continues at coordinate 418,409,698 of NC_056741.1, forward strand.
GGTCCTGCACCACTTTCTGGTGGAACTGCCTCAACAGATGGCCCCCCCCAGAGCAGGTGTGGACAGGAAACCGTCACCCGTAGTCAGGTCCAGGGTTTAGTGCATAGCGAGCTCCAAAAGGAGTTTGGAGATCAGCTACATCAACTTGAGGGCAGCGTGGTACACCTGGAGGGTCAGCCTGCCCCTCCTGTTCAGCCTCCAGCACAGCCACTTTTGGGGCCGTGAAGGTGCAGTGGTGACTGCCCATGGGTGGGGATCTCAGCCCACTGTATCCATCTGGGGACTCATGGGCATCCAATTCCCAACCACCCTCCCGTGCAAGGTGTTTACCCCCTATATGTGTCATATACTGTCCCTGTCTGTTGTCTTGTCTGTTTTGTCTGACTTCCTACCCAACTTACCTCCCCAAATATACCTACTATCCTTTCCCAACATCCCACTCTCACCTTAAAAAAATAGGTATCTGTTCCCAAAAAACAAATTATACCCCATACATAGCTGTCCATTTTGCACACGTGTTCACTGGACACATGTAATCTGGTCCAATTGGCTTGACAACACATTACAGTTGTCCTCATCCCTTTCTCTCAGGGGTTTGAGTGTCCAAATTCACCTCCAAATTCTGTAGACATTCACAGCTGTTGCTGTTGAAGAAATGGACAGCTAGGGACCTTCCCTACACCTGTTCTGCACATCCCTAGCTATCTTTCATATTGTTTTTCCCTCTGCGTGCCCCTTTTTCACCAAATTCTATCACCCCTTTTTCTTTTCTTTTAAAGAATTTAATGTGGGGATAAATGGGATTAATTGGCAGTAAGCGAGTTTGGGCGGCACTAAGTGATGCATACACATATTAAGAACCTGTACAGTTAACCGTGTGTTGGCATCACTTAGCGTTGCGCAAACTTGCGCAAAACTATTTACAACTGCTTAAAAGTGCCTTAATCACTCTATATCCATCAGCCATTGTTCTGACCAGCAACAAAATCATCAGCCCTGCCAAGTCTCAAACCCAGGACGCTGTACACCATAATCAGAGAGATGCACCACTACATCATCTGAGCTGTAGTAATGAATGCTGCTTTTTCAAATATATCATTCAGTACAGGTATAGAATAGTAGGGAACAAACACTGTGGAATCAGTCATGTTTAGCATACATAAATATACACATATAGATGTGCATGGTGATAGATAAATATGAAAAAGTATATGCATCAGAAATATCAAGATATACATATAAAACAAATACATATAGAATATATGCATATATATTTTTATATAACTATATATATAGATATATAAAAAGGAATTATATATATATATATATATATATATATATATATATATATATATATATATATATATATATATATATGCTCATAACATGTAGTGAAGTCATACCTCAGCACCATGCCTCTCCACCTCTTAGTGCAGAAATTCTGGACAAAGGCTGTCAAAATGGGGGGACAATGGGCCAAGACTAGGGACATAATGTGAGTACTGCAGTTATAAATGTAGAATGTTGCTACAGTAACAGGGTTTGTGTCAGCATACATGTTCTGAAGGATGTGAGTTCTTTAACTGAAAAGTATGTCATAATTTACTGACAGAAATCCTCATATCGTCACAGTGATTTACCAGAGAAATGAAAATAATAATTCTGTGGAACAGCCCAGAAATATGAACAATAAACCTGGACAGTCTGAAACAATCTGGCCAGTCGAGAGGTATGCTCAGAACCCCATAGTACAAAAAATCTGGACCAAGCCTGACAACAGGGGGGTAAAGCCATGAAAATGGGGACATATCTCAAATAATGGAGTAGATAAGCTGACACCGTTGATGCAGTAACACGCCCCTGTCTGTTCTAACATATATTGAGTGGAATAGTCCAAGTCCAAAACCCAATTACTTCCCACTAGTTAGTGACATAACTCTTCACATCATCCCACTGATGTGTCAGAAATACACAACACTTATGGGGTCCAGGCAACAGTACATCTGATAAATATCTGGACATAACATCACAGTAGGGAAACTACACTGAGCTGCAAGGCATGTCACCAAGCACTGTCTAAACTACAGGCAGACTTACACAACACTAATCCAATTTTGCTATGGGGGAATACACATGTAATTGCAAATATATCAGGCACTACAGGGATGTAATAGCACTGACAAACAGATACCAGTGTGAAAGTCCATACCCATAACCAATCTCATCACATTCACAGTGGCATACTAGTAAGCCAAATGAACAGTAGAGTATATGGACTGTGTGAACAAAATCATCATCATGTTGCCACTCACACACTACCCCTACATATACTGGCCCAATTCACAGTGTAGTCTGATGCCTGACTGTGGTATGGGACATGTCTCAGTCTGCCCCTACAAACATATACAGCTGATAGAGCACCAGAAGCTGAAGCAGCATGCAAAGACAGATAGAAAATGACCCATAACACTTATATCTACCCCCTCCCTACACAGGCTAAATACATTCACAATACACTGTTACGCAATCCTAACAGTCTGTCAACAATCACCAAAAATACACAGACCTCTCAACTGTACAGAGTCCCACAGAATGTCTAGGATTTGTCCTCTTATATAAGGCCTCTTTCACATATGTCTGGCAGTCTGATACATCACTGGGATGATATCAGGAATGAAGTCACTATATAATGATATACCATACCTATCCATCTCTTACTGCATGACATCTGGACAAAGCCTGACATACTTGGGGGGCAGAGGCCCAAACACAGGGGCATTATTGACATATTGCTGTTATAAACTGAGAACGTTGCTGGCGTAACAAGGTTTGTTGTAACATATCTGTTCTGAGGGATATGAAGTCAGAAACACACATGAATGTTTACCATTTACTGACTGCAATACTCGGAGTATGCTACTGAATTTACAAGAGTAAAAAATGTGTGAGCAACACACCAAATATAACAGTCCAAACTCTAGCCAGTCTGCGGATAGCCCTACAGATGAGATTTATGTCAACCACATAACACTGTCAGACATAAAATCATGCAGAACAGCCATATCCACACAAACCCTGTCAAACTAGCATTACATCAACTGTATAACAGCAATACTTACATTCTGTCCCTATATTTGGAACATTTTCCCCCACTTTGTTGGACTGTCTCTAAAGTGTTTGTAGTAAGAGGTATTTTCAACTACCCTCAATGATGGTGTTTGTCACACACCTCCATGAAGTCCTCCTCACAGGCAAGGAAAACGGGCAATGCCCACATGTAGTACTCAGTTATAGGAGTGGGTTTCCATGCTATTGGGTATGGGAATGATACCACAGCTGTTCCACATGCAATTAGCAAGCAGGGGACTCCAATTGTTGCACAGGCCATCAGCTGCTAATGAGCATTACCTACAAAAGGCAAGCTGCTGCCTATGCAAAACAGATGTATACCCTACATCTGTCTCAGAGAGAGAGAGAGAGAGAGAGACAGAGACAGACACACACACACACACACACACACACACACACACACACACACACACACACACACACACTGAATGTGAAGGATTATACCAACCGAACCAAAAAAAACAGGTATGTCAAACAAGCAAGCATGTAATGGAATGTAGAAGGGGTATGTAAATGTGAAAAATAGGAAGTTCAACAAATATTGTCTCAGCAGCACTTGCTGTACTGATATATTGCTGATCAGAACCTATGACCATAGCATCTGTGTCTGTCTGCAGTGACATAGAACACAGGTCAGGGCCCTGAGTCACCCTAGGAAAGGATGGTTCACATATGACTACTACTGGAGTATGTGTTGAACAATACTGACTGTGACACTGCTAGGCCAGTTACTGGGATGTTGTAGATATCCATATGTTAATCGTGAATACAATTATGATATACATGTTTGTCTCAGAAATGTGATGGACCTATACAGGGTATTTGCATACTGAAATACTGTCACAGTTGTGTGTGTTGAACTGCCTGTGATATACTGAGCTCATACCATTCAACTGCCCAGTGTTATGCACACTGACCATATGTATCCCTCATATTTGTAGTCATTTCATCAAGAGTTGTGTTATGTCTGGAAAATAATTGTCAACCTGTGAACACTGACATTACAACATCACCTTCTCTTTCTTTTGGCTGTTCCCATTAGGGGGTGCCACAGCAGATCATCTGTCTCCATGCCTTCCAGACCTCTGCATTTTGCTCTGTCACACCAACCACCTGCAGGTCTGCTATCACCACATGCATACACCTTATCTCAGGCATTCCTCTTTTCATCTTACCTGGCAGCCTCATCCTTTCCCAAATATACTCAGCATACCTCCTCATCACATGTCCAAACCAAAATAATCCTGCCACTCTCTGGCTTTGTCCCCAAGCTGTCCAACCTGGGCTGACCCCCTAACATACATATTCCTAATCCTGTCCACCCTCAACACACCCAGTGCAAATCTTAACATCATTAACTCTGCTACATCCAGCTCTGACACCTGTCTTTTTTTCAGTACCAATGACTCCAGCCCATATAACATATCTGGCCTCACTACCCTCTTGTAGACCTTCCCTATCACTGTTAATGGTACTCATCTGTCACAAATCACTCCTGACACTCTTCTCCACCACCCAGATCCTGCCTGTACTCTCTTCTTCACCTCTCCCCACACTCACCATTACTCTGAACTGTTGTTCACAAGTATTTAAACCTATCCACCTTTGCAGACTGTACTCCCTGCATCCTCACCATTCCTCTATCCTCTCTCCCATTCACAGACATATATTCTGCCTTAGTCCTGCTGACCATCATTCCTCCCCTCTCTAGACCATACCTCCACCTCTTCATGGTCTCCTCAACCTGTTCCCTACTCTCACTACAGACCACAATGTCATCTGCAAACAGCGCAGTCTATGGGGATGCCTGTCTGATTATGTCTGTCAACCTGTCCATCACTACTAAAATTAAGAAAGGGCTCAGAGCCAATCCCTGATTTACTCTCACCTCCACCTTAAATGCACCTGTCGCTCCCAATGCAGATCTCACTGCTGTCACACTAGCCTTGTACATATCCTATAGCATACTTACAGATTCCTCAGCCACTCCTGACCTACTCATACAATACCACAATTCCTCTCTAGGCATCCTGTCATATGCTGTGCCTTAGCCCAGAAAGACACAATGCAGCTACTTCCAACCTTCTCTGTACATCTCCATCAACACTCTCAGAGCAAACATTGCATCTGTACTGCTCTTTCCAGGCATGAAACCATACTGCTGATCAATAATCCTCACCTCTCTTCTTAACCTAGCTTCCACCACCTTTTACCATTACATCATGCTGTGACTGATCAATGTTATCCATCTGTAGTTACCACAGCTCCGAACAACACCCTTATTCTCATAATCAGTACCCAAACACATTTTCTCCATTCCTCATGCAACCTCTCACTTTCCAATATTACAGTAAACAATCCAGTTAAAAAGACCACTGCCATTTCTCCTAAACACCTCCATGCTTCCACAGGTATGTCATCTGGACCAATAGCCTTTCTATTCTTAAACCTCTTAATAGCTATCCTTACTTCCTCCTTGATAATCTGTTGCACTTCCTGATTCACCATACCCACATCATCCAACTTTCTCTCTCTCTCTCTCTCTCTCTCTCATTCTCTTCATTCAACAGCCCATCAAAGTACTGTTTCCATCTGCTCTACACACTCTCCTTGCTCGTGAGTACATTTCCACCATTATCCTTTATCAGCCTTATTTGCTGCACATCCTTCCTAGCTACGTGCCTCTGTCTAGTCAATTAGTACAGATTTTATTCTCCATTCTTGGTGTCTAACCTTACATACAACCCTTCAGATGCCCCATCCTCAGCCTTTGCCACCACTCTCTTTGCCATGCACCCCATCTCCTTATACTCCTGTCTACTTTCTTAATCTGTCTGACAATCCCACTTCTCCTTCACCAACCTCTTTCTCTGTATACTCCCCTGTACTTCCTCATGCCACCACCATGTCTCCTTGTCCTCCTTCCTCTGTGCAGATGTCACACCAAGCCCTGATCTACTCATCTCCCTTACTAGCTTGGATGTAGTTACCCAGATATTTGCTAACTCTTCACTGCCACCCACTGCCTGTCTTAACTCTTCCCTGAACTCGACCTCACAATCACCCTTTTTCAGTATCCACCATTTGATCCATGGTGCTAACCTCACACTCATCCCCCTCTTCTTGATCACCAACATCATCCCACAGACCAACATTCCATGCTGCCTAACTACACTTTCCCCACCATGTTACAGTTTCCAATCTCCTTCATACAGGCCCACCTGCATGGAAGATAATCCACCCATGTGCATATTCCTCCACTCTTGTATGTCACCCTATGCCCCTCAGTCTTGTAAAATTACATATTCACCATAGCCATGTCCAACCTCTTTTGCAAACTCCACCACCATCTCACCTTCTGCATTATTTTGCTTAACACCATACCTACCCATCACTTCTGCATTCCCTCTGTCCCACTCACCAACATGTCCATTGAAATCTTCTCGAATCACTCTCTCACCCTCGGTTACACTCATCACCACTTCATCCAACCACTCCAAAGTATGTCTGTCTCATCCATCACACACCCAATTAGTGGAGCATATGCACTAACAACTGTCATCATTACACCATCAATTCCCAGCCTCCTAAACATCACTCTACCCAACACTCTTATCACCTCCACAAACACTATTGGCATAATATTCCTACAGGTTAACCCCTACACCATTTCCCCTCCCATACACACCATGATAACACTATTTGTACCCGACTTTGATACACACAGCCATACACCCCTTCCATCTGGTCTCTGGCACATGCAATATATCCACCTTTCCTCTGTCCATCATATCAGCTAGCTCTGTCCTCATACCAGTCATACTCTCAACATTAACAGTTCCTACCCTCACTACCACACTCCTAGTCATTCTCCTCTCTGCCTGCCATATGATCATCAGACATCCTCCTGGGTATGTCTGTGAATGCAAAGGCTACTGTACTATCAAATGATGTATGTGTGTTACAGCAATATGAAGAAAGTGTCACTAATTATGGCCCATAGCCCACCACATATATGCGGTGTCCTCCAGATGTCCGGCCCCAACAGATTGACGAGAATGACTGAGCAGCAAGAGTGTAATTACAGTGTGCCATACTGACATAGAACAGAAATGTATAGCAGGTATTACCTGTGCATATGTATGTATGGGTAGGTGTACCTGGCTGCTTCAAAACAACTGACATGGGATGCAAAATGTCAGGTAAATAAGCTGTACATGTTGTACGTGTGTAATCTTAGTTTCTGTGCATCCAACAGAGTTACACTTCTACAGCTAATGAATGTTGCATTGCCCTGACACAGACATGGGTACTAGAATAAGCATGAGTGTCACATTGAAACTGGAGAGGTGTACAACTGTGTTATGACCTTGTGTCCATGGCTACTACAAACAGATATATGACCACCCACATAGCTGTATGGCCTCAGCAATACCTTACTTGTAAACCCTGTCTCCACCAAAGTAGAGTAATCCTATTTGCTGGACAGCATCAATGCACAAAGCACATAATGGAATGCTATATTGCTGTACAGGGCAAAGTAGGATCAGGCACCAACTGGGCAGCATGTCAACCTTTGTCTGAATGAGCATATTAGGTCACAGGTGAATTCCTGTAAGGCTAACTATGAGTGCAAATTGGACACATCCACTAAGGGCAATCACAAGGTCATCTTCACATATGTCTGCAGTCTCAGAGGCAACAACCCAACCCACCCTGTAATGGTGGTCAATCACACCACATACACACACACACCTTAACTACAGCCAACCTGCTGCAGACAGGTTTAGGGCAAACATCACCCCCCGCGGCTCACCATCAGTATAGGTGGATATGCGCAGCACATGCACCCCCTCCCCTCATCATCATGGATCAGGAGCAAACTACCGAATCAAAGTTAGCAAAAGCAAGTCCCCATGGGGCCTGATAACATTCATGTCTGCATCCAGCATGAGCCCAGGCACATGATTCCAGCTCCATTACACACTGTATGCAAGCAAAGCCAGAGCACCATTGACATCCCATCTGCAAGGAACACAGTCACTGTCATCCCACTACACAAACGTGAATGATGAATGGTGGTTTATGCATTGGAGGGAACATGACACATCAGGACAAGGAGTACAATGCATGTCCATACAGTGCTGCTAGGTATAGGGGTATGATGTGGTTGCAAGTGGTGGCTAACGATAGGCAATATTCATGTGCTGGCTCTGTAAAGAACTCTGGGCAATGTCTGAGGTCCTGTGATGTGTTTCCCTGTTTATGTCTTCCAGGTCCTATGCAGAGACACCCCGCATACACTGCTATGAAGACAGCAGCCATCACGGAAGCTGTGATAACACACTATGCTGTTCTTTTTGGCCATAGCCAGCACAATCTCTAGGAACAGACTATCCTGTGGGATGATCTTGTCAACAGAGTGAACATCTTGGTCCACCATGGATGAACATATGATCAGGTCAGGCATAGAGCAACTGACCTACTACATCATGCCTGGCAAAGGGCTGCTGCTGTAGTGAGGGACTGTACTATTACCGGTGGGGGGCCAATCACACAGGCCCCACTTACAGCAACAGAGGAGCTCCTTGCCAACCTTGGGGTAGCCCCCACACAACATCAAACACGTGAAACACCAGTCGTGGAGGTGGGTGGCATCCAGGCAACAGACGAGGAGCGTCCAGGTAAGGCCAAAGTGCACATCAATGCAATGAGGTAGCAGTGAAACTGTCATCTGTAGAGTTTCTAGATGCATATGTCAGTGCAAAATGGATTAGAGGGTGGGGTTTAGTAATGCACACAAGTGCACATCTATGGTGAAGGACAGCAAATTGTGTAATATCATAGTGTATTCTGTACCTGTGCTGAAACATAGCATTCATCTTGTACCAATGCCATATGTGAAATTGCTGACAATATCTCTCCCCCAACAACTACATAGATCCCTCTGGTCCACACATGGGACAGCAGCCTGAAGCTGGTAAGTATGGTATTTTCCTGTTGTGGCTCACCAGTACCCCAGGCATGTTAAAGTCATGCATGTAACCATGCACACAACTGTTACACTCAGCCACTGGGCAATATCTGCATGTTCACTTGTAGTGGAGTTTACTGCATTGCATCATAGTGGTCATCACTGGGGCCTATTTGCAGGAGATGTTACATATCTGTAGTATATCTCACAACATGTCATTGCAGGACATCTGGACGAAGACTGACAAAATAGGGGGGACAAAGGCCAAAAACTAGAGTCATATTGTATACATTAGTGTTATGCCGTGCATATAAATAGTGCACACACCTGTTAGAATACCAGGTATTTGTGATATACAAAATGAGAGCACAATAGACAATTTCAAAGTCCTGCCAACCTATCATGTGACCTATAACCTGCACAATTCAATTATAAAGCAAACAAATCTGTTATGGGAATAATTATGACACATAACAATTGTACAACAACCTAGATGCATATGTGTGCACAGGCTGAAGCTAATACTCTGCTAACACAGCTTTCGATATAACTACAGCAGTACATCTTATTAGGTACACACCTGCCATCAATTACAGAGACTCTTTGATTAAAAGCAAATAATGGTCAGCTGTCCTACCAGGATTATCCTAACATATACCCAGTTGCCTGCTACAGCAACAGCCATGGTTCACATAGAGCTGATGAAGCTGCTAAGGGATCACATTTTTTGAGATGTATCAACCTGGAGAAGGGTACCAAAACATTTCCACAGCATTGCACATACCATGGAACACAGTGCAGACAGTCATCAAAAGATGACTGATGACGAATGATCGACTTCTTTGAGGCAGTCACCAAAGCCGTAGATGAGGGTAAGGTGGTTCACACAGCCTATCGTGACCTCATCAAGGCTTTCGACACCATCCCCCATTCTGGAATTATAGTTAAACTCACTAAACTAGGTATAAATTCCTACGTCACAAGATGGGTTGCTAACTGGCTCACAGACAGAAACCATGCTGTAAAAGTTGCAGATGCCAAATCTGACCTAAAAGCAGTGACAAGTGGAGTACCACAAGGTTCCGTCCTGGAACCTCTCCTGTTTGGTATCTACTTCTGTGAAGTACAGGCTAACACAGAAGGCCTCTGGCTAACTAAGTTCGCAGATGACTGCAAACTAGGAGCCATAGTCAAGTCCCCAAATGATGTGGACATCCTACAGAAGGGCATCGCCGAGACAGATGCCTGGTGTCAGAGCCATGGCCTCAAGCTCAATGCCAAAAATTGCAGTGTCATCACCTTTGGTAAAAACTCTGTACCCATGAACTACCACATAGGCAGCAATCTACTTAACACCAAATGTGTGATAAGAGACATTGGGACCCAGGTAGACAGTAGTCTCTCCTTTGATAGTCACATCACCACAGTAGTCAGGAAGTCCTTCTACATGGCACACCTCATCATAAAAGGGTTCTCATCCAGGAAAAAAAGAGGTCTTTGTTCCCCTCTACTCGTCACTCATTAGGCCCATTATAGAGTACAACACCCCTTTTGGAATGTACCTCACAAGACATCTGCAGCAGCTGGAAAGGCCACAGAAGTACCACACAAAGAGGATTACTGGCCTCAAACAAATGCCCTACACTGACCGTCTCAAAAATCTCCAGCTTTACTCCATAGCATATCGCCTACTCTGAGGTGATCTCTGCATAACATATAAAGCTATGTCAAACCCAGAGCTGTTGGACATGCTATACCTAAAGAAATCCCAATCCCTCTGAGCTACACGCTCTAGGGACCTAAACCTTGTTACTAGAATAAACAGGACATGCTGGTGGGATAGATTCCTGTCCCAAAGACTTCCCATACTCTGGAACAGGCTACCCATCTACGTCAAGCAAAGTTCTTCATTAGCACTCTTCAAGAAAAATCTTGATGAGTGGATGGGAAATAGGAAATACACCCCGGGGGTCACTTCTGTGTCACTGCTCAACAGTGGCACAGGAAAATAACTTTCTTGGGTGGCGTATGCCAGGGAACCTTGTTGGCTAGGCTTACATAGGCCCTTGGGCTGATAGCCTAGTACCTACCTATGAACCTATGAAGCTATGAAAAGGTGGTGAAAATATGAGGCTACAGTAAAATTGTGAAAGAATGGACAGCCCTCCAAATTCTGAGAATACAAGACCAAAACTGGCCGGGGAGGCTGCCAGGAACCCTACAGCAATAGTGAAGGAGTTGCAGGAATCTCCATCAAGTAGTGGGTGTGTACTACATGTTACAACAATCTTCCGTGGTCTCCATATGTCTTGCCTATAGGGTAGGATTGGAAGATGGCAGCAGTTCCTCACACCAAACCATATCCAGGCCTGGAGAAAGTCTGAAAACAATACATCAGGTCACCAAAAAGCAAATGGGAAAATGTGTTATGATCATATGGGATCAAGGTTGAACTCTTTGGCCACAATTCTGACAGATTTGTATGGTGCAATAATACCATTGCGTATCACCACAACAACAACTCCCTCACAGTGAAGCATAGTGATGGCAGTGTCCTGCTTTGGGTTGCTTTTCACAAGCTGCAACTGTGGCTGTAGCCAAGTTGAGGGGATTATAAATGGTTCCAAACACTGGTCCCTTGTGGCTCCAATCTTTCTGATGTCTGCCACATAGCAGTGGATGGAGAGGAATTCCACCTTTCCACCCAACAATGGCCCAAACCATACATTAAATCAACAAAAGGATGGCTTCACCAGAAAACATGCAACATTCTGCACTGGCCCAGCCAGAGCCCATACCTACATCCAATAGAAAATATGCAGGGTGACCTAAAGAGGGCAGTGCACAGGAGATGCCCTTGCAATCTGGCATAGTTGGAGGTGTTCTGCAAGGGAGAGTGTGCAAACATTGGGAAGTCAAGATGTGCCATGCTGATAGACACCTTTCAAAGAGGACTGAATGCTGTGATTAAATCAAAAGGTGCTTTAGCAGAGTATTACTTTAAGTGTGTGCACACTCATGCAACCAGATTATTGTACCTATTTCATTTACCATATGCTACTCATAACTGATGTGTATGTTCTTCAGTTGGATTGCACAGGTTGCATGTCATATGAAATAAGGGAAATGTTATGACCTGATTTCTGAGATCTCATGTGATATATCACAAAATCCTGGCATGTTAACAGGGGTGTGTACACTTACTATATTCACTGTAAGCTTGGGAAGTTGTTTGAGTAACTGGCTTTGTGTTAACATACATATCCTGCAGGTTATGCAGTCTGCACCTCAAATTATGACATTAATTAGTGGCACCATTCCACGGGTCATCCCAGTAATGTATCAGACAAACACAGGAGTTATGGGGAACAGACCAAAAATATGAGCCAGACATCTAAACATTCATCAAAACTCTGTACAGTTGGGAGGTATGTTCTGTAGGAGTTGCCACAGTGCTATACAGGTGAACAGCGATAATGATTACATGGGTGCAATGTGTGCTAGGTGAAGGCCCATCACCTGCTAACACCACTCACGTATCTCAGAGTTGTACATTAGTAGTAACAGTAAGTGGGAAGGGCTGTACTGCATGATGCTGAGGGTCTGTCCAGAGTGTATATGTCATTGTCTGACTGTGTGTTGTGAATGTCTACAGTTGGCTAATGTGAGGTCTGTGTAATGCCTTTGAAGCACATCGCGTGTGTGTGTGTGTGTGTGTGTGTGTGTGTGTGTGTGTGTGTGTGTGTGTGTGTGTGTGTGTGTGTGTGTGCGTGTGTGTATGTGTGTGTGTGTGAGTGTGTATACCAGCAAATCTTATAGTGCATGTAGTAATTTACATATGTTATTTTTTCCTCACAGGAGGACATGGTGGCCGTGGTCCCTCCCGCTCTGATTCTGATGTCAGTGTCTCTGCAGACTCTGACCATGATGATGCTCCTATTGAGGCACAGGTGTGGTCGTCAGGGGCTGAGTCTGTGCCATCAGTTGGCATCCCACTGTTGTCAACCCCATCCATTCACACAGTCACAATGCCTCGACAAACGTGGTCACCAGTGGCCACAAATAATGGACAATTGGCAGGTGATGGCATGGAACAGGCTAGTGTGGTGACTATGGCAAGTGAGGGTACAGGCACTAGCCATAGCCAGAGTGCTGGCAAGGTCCCACACAGGCAGATGGGTAGAGGTGCTCAGAGGAGGATTGCAGCCTGTCATGCCCCTGTTGCAAGTGCCACAGCAGCAGTTACCAGATGCATGTTACGGGCCATCATGGAGGCACAGGTATGTAATGAACTTAACACCAGACATATATGCAGGGTCATGGAAGAGCACATCCCTGGTGTCCGTGGCAATATTCATGAACTCACTGAGCCCATCCATAAGTGTACTGAGGTCATGGATAGACAGTGGGGGGAGACCTTGGCACTCCTTGACCATGGAATATTTGTGCTTGAGCATTTGGTGGGAGATGGCCAGCAGCCATATGGACGTAGGGCAGCATGACGATCAGGTGATGGTCTACTTGGCCATGCACCATCAAATTCCTGTAGCGGCACTACCACCAGCACTACTGAAGGGTTGTACTGTCCATGTACGTAGTCATGACTGGTCCCAACAGGGATGCAGATCCAGCAGACAAAAGTCACCATCAGGGAGTAGTAATGCATCCAGGCTTGGCCCTGGTGGTGCCAGTGAGACTCCTGACAGGACCTATTCCAGTGTCTGTGCCCGGAGATGGTTAAATGTACACCCTGCCATGTACGGCTCACAGCTGTCCAAAGTACCCCTGTGTAGGGTGGTCACATTGTGTGACTGTGTGCATACAAACACACACATCACCATCAGACAAGTCACCTCCACACATACAAACACACACACACACCACCCTTGCACAGCATATTTAACGAACACCCTCCAAACACACACACATGGTATCAACTGTATGACCCAGGCTAGACCTCTGGCAAACACCCACAACACCCTGTGCATATGATGATACCTGTGCCACATCCCTGCCATCCATACCATTGATGCAGGGACATTCTAATATGGGTCTGATCCACAGGGTGACTTTAATACAGTTTAGCTATTTAATTCTGTGTAAGGTGCTGTCATCTGGCATTTGTAATGGGTACACATCAGAGTTTGTGTGTGTGTGTGTGTGTGTGTGTGTGTGTGTGTGTGTGTGTGTGTGTGTGTGTACCTTTTCAGCCATGATGCATTATTGGTGTTAGTAAAGAGTAGTAGTGAATGTGTTCTCACATGCTGTATTCTGTTTGTGATCCAGGTGTCTGTGTGTCAGCAGGATGTGGCCCTGCAGACATTACCAAAGAGGGGTATGGCAATGTGCTAACACATCGACCATGTCATAGCCGAGGTACATCTGTATCTGCACACATTTTCCATGTCTCTGTAACAGTTATTGCTTGTGCCTCAAAGCTTGTTGGGCTTAGGGTGTACAGAAGTCTATAGTGATTGACATTGGGTCTTGTAGATTGGACAATGGTAAGTGTAGTGGGTGGAACACACCTCAGATTGCTAAATCACACAACACCAGAGGATATTGTGTTGGCCAAACACACATAGAATACTGTTTGCACACAAACAGACAGACACACACACACACACACACACACACACACACACACACACACACACACACACACACACACACACACATGCACAGGATCACAGTTACCAATGTTGTGTTTGGAACCCCTACCCATCACGTTGTGGTACCACACTGTTATGCGGTTATTGCAGGTGGCACAGGACTACTAGTGTGATGCATGTTACAAGGTACCTGTAGGGTGAATAACATCACATGGTCCAGTGAAGTATGGCAATGGTGGGTGTACTGGGTGTGAGAGTACTCATAATAGTGTCACATACAAGTCTACATACTCACAATCACTGCTATACACACCAATGCCCACACACACATTTGCCAGTACTGACATTAGCAGCCCTACCTATCTTGTTATTTGTCCATACTGTTTGAAACTGTTGCACGGGGCTTATAGGGCTGAAGAGTGTCTACAGTTACCACTAAGGTTGATGTGAACAGTGGAACTCATACAGTGGACCTAGGAATGTGTACTGGGAGTACCATGGCATAAAATATTAAACCATGGCCATCCAATGGATCTAGTCCTCACACAAACACAAGATAGACTTCTTTCACACACACTTGTCAGGATTGAGATTAGAACCCCTACCTACCTACCTATATATTACTACTACAGTGCTATGCATTTATCACATGCGCCACAAAGCTTACAGAGTGAAAAGTGCCCCAAGGTACATGTAAGGTGAGCAACATCAGCAGGCCTTGCAAAGTATGGCAATGGGATATGTAATGGGGGAGAATGTACTCAATATACCTTACCCTACAGTTATACACACTTACACACAGAAATACAGTCATAGACACATTTGGCAGGACTGAGATTGGCAGGCCTGCCTATCTTGTTAGTCAGTCCATATTGTCACATAGTTCCTAAATGCATCATGGGTCGTATTGGGCAGAAGAGTGCCGTCAGATACTTGTACAGTGGATGAAGACAGCGGGCCTTGTAAAGTGGACCTTGGGACATGTATTCAGAGTACCATGGCCTAAAATTGTAAAACCCACCCACCGGATATAGTCCTCACTCAAACAGAGGAAATAGTTCATGCACATACACACACACACACACACACACACACACACACACACACACACACACACTTGCCTGGACTCAGATTGGAACCCCTACTTATCTATGTATTGGTACTACATTGTTACACATTTATTGCATGCATCATGGAGCTTATGAGAGTGATGCTTGTCCAAAGGTAATTCTATGGTGAGGGACCTCACCAGGCCTTGCAAATTATGGCAATGAGTGATGTACTGGGTGAGAGAGGCCACAAAATGCTGTAACCTACACATATACACACACAGTTGCCATAACTTAGATTAGAACCCCTACCTATGTAGTTATTGGTATTACTGTGTTATGCAGTTACCACACACACCACAGAGCTTATAGGAGTGTCCCAAGTTGCCTATATAGTGAATAACATCAACAACACTTGTAAGGTATGGCAATGGTAGCTGGACTGGGTGAGATGGGCCTCAAACTACTTTCACCCACATGTTTACATGCTCACAAACACTTTTATACACACTAGTGCACATACACACACACACACACACACACACACACACACACACACACACACACACACACACAGACACACACACACATTTGCCAGGACTGAGATCCATAGGTTCATAGCTTCATAGGTGTGTACTAGGCAAATGGCCATGGAGGCTATACAAGGCTAGCCCATGGGAATACCCTGGCATCAAGCCACCTGACAATACTCCCCAGTGTGTCTACTGAGTATAGTCACTGGAGTGATTCCCAGGGTGGGTATTCTATTCCCCATGCACTCTTCCAGATTTATCTTGAAAAGGGCGAGTGATGTTCTCTGCTTGACATGCTTGTGACATCTATTCCGTAGCGTGGCCAGTCTCTGGGTTTTGAACCTGTCCCTCCAGCATGTCCTGTTGATTAGGAGGATGGGGTTGAGGTCTCTGGAGCATGTGGTGTGGACAGATTGGTTTCTTCAGATGTAGCTTTCCTGACAGAGTGGGGTCAGACATGGCTGGGTAAGTCAGGCAGAGATCCCACCTAAGTAACCAATATGAGACAGAGATTTGTTGGAGTTATTGGAGTCTGTCCATATAGGGCAAGTGTGTAAGGCCTAAGATCCACTTTGTGGGGTACTTTTGCAGCCTCTCCTGTTGTTGCAGGTGTCCAGTGGGATACATGGCAAATGGGCCATTGCACACACTGATTGGCCTACTGAGGGAAGAGAACAGGGAGATACTGTCCTTTTACTTCCTGGATTCAACATCCTTAGTTAGGAGAAGTAACACATAGATGGACTTTCTGCAAACAGTGGCACTGTGTTGGTCAACAGATAGCTCACTGTCAACCTGTGTTCCCAGTTCTCTTACCAACAATGCCAGTGTTCAGTGGACTACCATTAATGTATTACTTTATGGGAACCATGTTGTACCCAAAGGGAATGGCGGAACATCATGTGGCATTGAGCTAATATCCAGGATTCTGACAACAGTCATAGGTCTCGGAAAGACCTTTGTGAAGGAGGTCAACATCACAGGGAGGTAATAATACCACCCACCTTGCAGTCATCTGAAAACAGTGTCAGCCAGGGTGCCTTCATACTGGGCTGGTCCTCAGAGGTGTCGATCCTGAACATGAGGGGACTCAGGTCAGTAGTCTGAAATGGTGTCTGTTTCTTTAACACTGTGGGTTTTATCTGTGAGCCAGTTTGCAGGCCATCTATTGATATAGGGGTTGATGCCTAGCTGAGTGTGTTTGTGTATGATTCCTGAGTGGGGACTGGTATCCAAGGATTAAATGGGCTGCCTATCTTATCTATTCCATACTGTCGCATAGTTATTGCACATGGCACAATGCTGATAGGGCTTCAGAGTGTCTACAGCTCTCTCTACACTGGATGACAATTGTGAGCCTTGTAATGTGAACACTGGGACATATACTGGGTGAGAAACAGCAAAATTTAGCAAACCCCACCCCCAAATGGATATGGTTCTCACACAAACAACAACCACCCCAGACAGGATACTGTTCTTGCACACATACATGCACAAACGCACACACACACACACACACACACACACACACACACACACACACACACACACACACACACACACACACACACACACACACACACACACACACACACACACACACACACACACACACACACACACACTTGCCAGGGCTGAGATTAGAATGCCTACCTATCTATTTATTGCTAGTATAGTGTTATGCATTTATCGCATGCACCACAGAGCTTACAGGGTGAAAGCTGTCCAAAGGTGCTTCTAAGATGAGAGACATCACCAGCCCTTGTAAAGTAAGGCAATGGTTGATGTACTGGGTGAGAGAGGCCACAAAATACTTTAACCTACACATATACACACATTTGCCAGAACCCCTACCTAACTAGTTATTTATACTATAGTGCTACACAGTTATCGCATACACCACAGAACTTACAGGACTGAGGGCTGATGAAAGATACTTCTAAGGTGACTGATATCTGCAGGACTGGTAAAATTGGGCAATAGGAAGTGTACTGGGTGTGAATGGACCCACCATCTTTGACTTATAAACACACACACTTTTACATTTGCCAGTATGGAGATTAGAACTCCTACCTAACTAGTTACATATACTAGAGTGTTACACAGTTATTGCAACTGCCAGAAGGCTTATAGGCCTGAGGGCTGATGAAAGATGCTTCTAAGGTGACTGATATCTGCAGGACTGCTAAAGTAGGGCAATGGGAAATGTACTGGGTGTGAATGAACCCAAAATCTTTGACTTATAAGCACACACACACACACACACACACACACACACACACACACACACACACACACACACACACACACTTTTATATTTGCCAGGACTGAGATTAGAACTCCTACCTCATTGGGTACTTATACTATAATGTTATGTAGTTATTGCACACACCACAGAGCTTATAGGGCTGAGGGATGATGTAAGATATGTCTAAGGTGACTGATATCTACATGACTGCTAAAGTAGGGCAATGGGAAGTATACTGGATGTGAATGGACCCAAAAATCTTTAACTTATAAACACACACACTTTTACATTTGCCAGGACTGAGATTAGAACTCCTACGTCACTATTTACTTATACCACAGTGTTACACAGTTATCACACTCACCACAGAGCTTATAGAGCCGAGGGCTGATAGGTGCCTAATATGTGTGGGACTGCTAAAGTAGGGCAATGGGAATTGTACTGGGTATGAATGGACCCAAAATCTGTGGCTTATACACACACACACAGACACACTTTTACATTTTCTAGGACTGAGATTAAAATTCCTACCTCATTATTTGTTTATACTAATGTGTTATGCAGTTATCACATGCACCACGGAGCTTATAGAGCTGAGGGCTGATGAAAGATACTTCTAAGGTGCTTGATATCTGCAGGACTGCTAAAGAAGGCCAATGGAAAGTGTACTGGGTGTGAATGAACCCAAACTCTTTGACTTATAAACACACACACACACTTTTACATTTGCTTGGACTGAGATTAGAACTCCTACCTCACTAGTTACTTATACTATAGTGTTATGCAGTTATCGAACATGCCACAGAGCTTACAGGACTGAGAGCTGCCAAGAGGTATGTCTAGGGGGACAGACATCTTCAAGATTGCTAAAGTAGGGCAATGGGAATTGCACTGGGTGGGAAAGGCCTGTTATTTCCTAGATCCTACTGTCAATTCTCTAAGTGTATGAGCATGCCCAGTGTGACCTTCTATAGTAAATGTGGGACTCCATTCCAGAGATTGTTGTACTCCAGTCCAGTGTTTTCTGTGCTACAGCCATACCTCTCACCTGTTGGTGCGGGATATCTGGAGATAGCCTATCAAAATGGGGAGACAATGGGCCATACATAGGGTGATTGTGACTATTTCTCTCAGTAATATATGAGCTGCTAGAGTTACAGGGTTTGTTTTAGCAGGGATCTGACATATATGATGCTTGACACTGTAATGTATTGTTTCAGTACCTTGTGATATACCTCCTCAGAGCATCAAAGTGATGTACCAGAGAAATACAGAATTGCTGATGCACAAACCAATATTATGGGCCAAATGCTAGGCATTCTTACACAATCCAGCCTGTTAAGAGGTGTGCCTACAACCGGTGCTGAACCTGTGTAAACGGTCCAGCACCTTGGTTATATATTACAATGGGGGAATCTCTGTGCATTTCTGTTTTGGCATGGTTTGAGTTCCAGTCCAAGGTTGGGTAATATAAGTCAGGCAGGATCAGTGTGACAGGTGGACTCCAGATAGATTTGTAGGGGGTAAGATATGTGGGAGGGGGGTGTCCTGGGTCACATATGTTGGTCTGTAAGCTACCAAAACTTTGCATAGGGGTCTTCTCAAAGGTTAATGGCAATTGGAGGGTCTTGTGTGTGTTGGACAGTTTGACCAGCCTGGAGGTGTGTGTGTCTCACATAAATGTATGCCCCACCTCATTTGGTTTGGCCACCCACATTTTGGGGTCAGGATGTTGTATAGGTTGAGTGATCAGGTAAGGATGTGTTACTCCCCATGGCTGTGGGCCAGGTTTCTGTGGATGCAGACATGTCACCATCTTCCAGGGTTAGGACTGCCTGCAATGAGTGCATTCCCATGTTTAGACTCCTAACCATACCTGTCGACTGTACAGAGTTTCACAGAATGTCCAGATTCGTGAGCCATATATCTAGTAGGTTACCCAAACAAGTGTGGTTTTCGTGCAAAAGTGTTTTGCAACTCACTCAGCATTGAAGTCAGCTACTACTGACAGTTGACATTGCAGTTTCAGACTTCATACTCTTCAGACATTCCATGCTAATACAATCATTCCATCAACTTTTTAACATTATTAGAGCAGTATTTCAAAGGTGTCCTCCTCTTTGGACCTTTATCACCCCATTATCCATGGCTTTGTCCAGATTTCTGGCTTTCTGAGGTTGGCAGGTTTGCTCCTAGCAGTTAGCTGCATGGCCTTTCTTTGCATTTTGTTGACTGTGTTATGTTGGTGTTATGGACCCCATGACACTCCCTAAAAGGGCACTGTGGGTGAGGCATGGGCCTTTGTCAGTGGCCTGTAGGCCAGGTGTGACAGATGCAGGTCATCTGTAGCAAGGCAGTGCATTCTAATGATCATGTGTTTCCAGGCTGCCAGGCAGTGGACACCCCTGGGATGGCAAGAGTAAGTTGACTGGGTGTTACTAACGATTACTTTCTGTTTGTATTGAGCCATCACTCTGGGTGACAGCTGGATGCTGCTTAAGGCTTGGGACATGTTACTGTATTTCTATGGGACTATGGGTGGGGATGAGGGCACACCTGTACACAAGACACATTTGCACAGACTGTGCTGCTATTTGCTTAATATTTTGGTCCCATTTAGCATAGTGGTGCGCCCTATCTTTGAGATTACAGGCATAACAGTATTGACCACAGGTCAGATTGTACTGGCATAAACATTTTTAGTTTTGGACTTCTTATCTTTCAGAGCCATACTGGCACTGCCAGACCTGCTGAGATATCACCGTATAAAGTCTGTAGGTGGGAATTTCATGGATGTTGCCATTTGGGGGCCTTTGCCAGACATTTCCACATGGTTTTCTTCAGCTGATCTGCTGGATAAATTTGGGGGTGAGTATGGGACCCCCACTTTGACATACATGCATGTGACCTA
The DNA here is from genome assembly GCF_019279795.1 of Protopterus annectens. NCBI lineage: Eukaryota > Metazoa > Chordata > Ceratodontiformes > Protopteridae > Protopterus > Protopterus annectens. Next base: position 418,431,154 of record NC_056741.1, read on the forward strand.
TGACCCCCCCCCAGTTATTTGGCTCACCACATATACTGCAGTGGTATTTGTCAACTAGGGTGGTACTGAAAAGTGTGGGTAAGCCAGTACTGGGCATACACCTCCTGCTGTCCCACGTAGCTGTCAGTTTGCTGCTATCCCAGTAAACCACCCCATTCTCTTGCATGCTTGCTTCAGTACCATAGATATGCTATCCAAACATTCTATTCCATTCATTTATTGCTAAGAAGACTGACTTACCTTATGCCTGAGGCAGTTGTGAGGATGGTTCTTGAGGGCTGACTATGTCGGATGCACACAGTACACTGCCTATACATGGTAAGGTATAGGTGGTGTGATGTTTGCCATCCATTTTATCATGTGTGTGAGTCAGAGAGAGATAGCCCCTGGCTCCCTACAGTGTCAGTGTATGTGCTATGTGTTGCCTCTTTGCCAAGGCCAGGGCATATCAGGCACACCTTCATCTGCCTACAGGGGCAGGCTCAGGATGTTCCTCCTCCAAGTCCCTCTGTGCCTGTGGAGACCTTGGCAATGATGGGCGGGCTGTGTGGCCCTTCCCCGTTTTCTTCCTGCTGCAGCTGTTTCCACAGGATCATATTGGGTAGCATGGCACATACTATGAACATGTGTGCACATGTGTCTGGAGAGTACTGCAAGGCTCCACCAGATACATCAAGGCAGTGGAACTGTGACTTGAGCATCCCAAACACATGCTCTATAATGATCCTGGTTTGTGCGTGTGCCTCATTATGGAGTTCTTGTGTGGGTGTGTGTGCATTTCTGATGGGTGTCATCAGCCACGGCTCCAGTGCATAGCCAGCATCCCCCACCAGGTGGGCATATGGGATGTCCCCCAATGGCAAATGCCTGGTAAAGCTGTGAGGTATGCCAGATATAAGAGTCATGATAGCTTTCATGGCTGCCAGTATACACATTCATGATAATGCCCTGGGCATTACACATGACCTGGCAGTTGATGGAGTGGAACCACTTGTGGTTTAGGTATACCCTACCCCAGTCACTGGGTGGTGCTTTGATGTGGATGTGCATGCAGTCCATGGCACCCAGTACCTGCAGGTAGTCTGTTACATGGTGGAAAAGATGCATATTGCCAGTCCTCTCCTCACAGGTGTGGAGGAAGTAAATGTGCTCAATGGCACGTGGTTGCATGGCGTACAGGAACTGGTGGAGTATCCTGGATGCAGATGCCTGTGAGACCTCCATGATATCCCCAGATGGTCTTTGGAAAGTACCTGTAGCTAGTATTCTTAGGGCTACACATACCTTGCTATCCACTGGGATGGGTTCCCTTCTGTTGGTTCTGGGTCTGAGGTGGGGCCGGCACAGCTCAATGATTTGCTGAAGTATGTCCATGTCCACCCCGTAGCATTCTACTATCTCCAGATCATGTAACCCCTGTTAGGTTACCCTGGGTCTGAACACTCTTCTCCTCCTCCTTGGTCTGAGGTGGTTGTCAGCATTATCCTCCTCACCACTCTCAGCCTCTAGCACATGCTGATAGATGAAAGTGACAGCAGCCCCTAACATATGGTGCAGAGTTTGTGGGAAAAGCAAGACTGAAAGGTGTTTGCACAGTTTATAGTGATGTGCTGGAGATGCTGCCTGTGTGAATGGCTGGGTATGATACATTCCACCTGCCAGCTATATAACTTGCATTTAACTAGCTGTATTCTGCTATTTCCTTTTTTTTTTCTTGTTCCACTTGCCATTTCCTCCCGTTTTAAGCCCTGAGGTGCACCGCGCAAACACATATCCCAAATGTAAACAGTGCTGCCATTTCCTTTTTTATTTATTTATTTATTTATTTTGTTTAAGTCCCAGTGCACACTGCGCACACCCGTTTAGGCAAGGTAAACACAGCTATACAGCCTCGGACACACACCCTTGCTTACATGTACACAGTGCTGCCATTTTCTGTTTTCTTTTTTTTTCTTTAAGACCCAGTGTGCACCGCGCACACCCGTTTAGGAAATGTAAACAAAGCTATACAGCCTGAGACACATCCCCTTGCTTAGCTTTGCTTAGCTACATGCAGACATAGGACATGGAACTCTAATGTGCTTACAGCAAGCATGACACATCTTTTTTTCATGTTAACTGCTCCTCCTGCCTACACAATCGTGTTCTAGCACCTATACAGTTAGGTGCAGTGTGTGGACTTAGAATATTTTGTGATTCAGTAAATTTCCCCTCATTTGCATTCCCCTCTGCCTTAGTCCATAGTTACTGCACTAACATAGACCCTTTCCCCTTGACAATCACTGTTCCCTGGTATTGTTTTGATTCTGTATTCCATACACTATAATGGCAAAATGCAGATTTCGCTTAAAATTGACTTTTCACATTTTTTTTTCTGCACCTTCCCATTTGCACGCCACTGCCCTATGCTTAAACAGCTGAGATCGGACAAAAAAAAATTATATTTTATAAAATGAAAACACTTTTCCATGCCAGTGGCCATATATTTGGCCATTGGCAGGCCTACAGATTATAATACATGCTTTTATTTGAGCTGTCATCCCTCCGTTTTGATTTTAGCAGAAATGTACACGGTCAACTAACACTGTTCTTGCACAGCTACCTGACTGCTTGCTGAATCACTAATTCATGGCATTTGGATGGTTTTCACCAGCAAATGAGGTAATTAGCATTCTCCATGGGTTTCTGTGCAAGAACAGTGTAGGCAGGCTCGTGCACGGCAGTTTAAGGGTTTACTGAATTGCTCAGCAGCCAGACTCCGTACAAGAGCAGCTACATTGTTCTTGCATGGAGTTTTAAGCTTATTGAATCCCAGGGTCTATCACTGAGGTTGGGCCTGTGTCCCCCCATTAATAATGGCTATGAGCTCAATACCTGTTCTAGGGGGTGCATGCTACGTTAGCCATAGCTCTCAACTGATGAAGTACAATTGTCAACAAAACAGTGACATAGCCAGAGTACATCAGGGACAATGAGGGACACCTTTATGTCTGAACTATTCCTCTGTGACATTTACAGACTGAGAGGAGCTGAATAACAGTACATCATGTGATATTACAGCTATGTCCAATCTTATTCACTGTCAATATGTGTAACTCATAATCCACTAGCTTTTCTACAGAGGCAGACCATTGTAGGAGGGAGTAAGAGGGCCACAGCTGTGATTTGATTCAAAGCTTACACAGTTGGGGGGCCTGCCTGTAGCTGTTGGACAGCAGAATATCACCAACTTGGCATTCCCATAGATGTACTACTACAGGTCTACCATTGTAATCTCTACTCACCATACCTCCTTCCTCCTATCTGCGTCCCAGTATATGGGACATGTATTTCATACCTGGTGGAGTGATGTAATCCTTTTGTGAAAAATCCTCAAGAAAAGTCTTGCTAAATTGTAGTCTGTCTTGGTAAGGCAACATGCAGACCTGTTTCCCATAGGCAATTGACTGCCTTTGTAGGTAATGCTCATTAACAGGTAATTGCCTGTGCATCAGTTTGTGGCTCAGACTTGTTAATTGCATCCAAAACAGCTGGGTTGCACTTTCCTTATCCAATAACATGGCTCTACAGTGCAAATATATACAGCCTTCATGTAGACCTTGGCCCCTTTCCTAGTCTTTGAGATAGACATTAGTGAGGTGTGGAGACTACAGCATTACAGAAGGTAGGTACAAATACTGTCCACTGTTGAAATTTATGAGGTATGTCAACAGTTTTGCATGCTATGTTTGGCCATTGTCCCATGGCATTGTGATTATTTGGCAGTTCAGTGCTAAACATTGTGGGCTGAGGTTAGTAATGAAGGAGAAACATGAGTATCAGACATCATATCAGTCAGAATATGCATGCTGATGCAGTAGCTGTTATTCTATAAGCTCACTATCTTTGTAGGGGCAAACTGTAACACATGTCCCTGTCGCTGGACCTCACCCCCCCCTTTATGTATAGTTTTGTCTGGATCCCTTGTTCTGGGGGCATGAGATATGGTAGGTCTGTAGTAGGTAGCTTAACATACAGCTGCATTTGTTGCAGGCTGCAGCTACTGCTGCAGCCTAGGACACATAGGGGAGAGTGTGAGCACTTTGGAGGACAGCAAGTTGTATGTGTAACTGAGGCAGCAGTGTCAGGTCTGCCATTACAACAGAGCCAGGGTGTGGGTACCCTTTACAGTCCACTTGAGGGATGTGCTTAACGTACATCTATTATATAACAGTGCCAATGAGAGAATAGTAGGTGACATATAATTAGGCTACACAAATATGTGCAGTGTGTCCCTACCTACAGGCCTTTGACTTGCAAACATGGGTAGCAGTTAATTCAGTAGGATCAGCCTGTGTGGGTTAAAATTGTATTACTCAGTCATTATTTGCTGTAGTCACAAGAATGTAACTGAAGTACAACACACTGGTTTTGAACCCAGGACTGTATGTGGCAAAAAGTTCTGCATGCAAGGCATTCAACAGACTGAGCTACTGACTCAGTACTACAGCAGGTGCATTTGCAAGATACAGTATATGTGCAGATATACAGGCTGTGACACACATTGTCTGTATCCATCATTATGAGCATGATTTTCAAATGCAGTTATTTTGCAGCAGGATCCCAATTGGACACATATGTACTTTGCTATTACTGCCTTAACAGGTGTGTTTAAAGATGTTGCTGATGAAAGGGGAAGGTTACCTGTTATCCTACCTGTCAACCTGTTAGAGCAAGAGCTCTGGCAAAGTCATACATACAAATGGGACAAAGGTCCAAAACTAGGGACAATCATTACATATTGCTCCTACACATGTAGAATGTTGACAGAATAACAGGATTTGTATTAGTATCTGTTTTCTGAAGGGTTTGATGTTTGACACTCAAATGTCTGTCATGATTTCCTCACCTCAATCTTTGATGACACGCCAGGACTTTGCCAGAAATACACAGTGTTATGGAACACAGGCCAAAAAAGCAGGCAAAACTCTTTACAGTCTGCAACAATCTGTACAGTTGACAGATATGCATGTTATCCCAGGCCTGACATACATCCATTATTATTTATTTGGCTGTGTACTGATGTACTGTTTGCATCACAGTCCCAGGTACACACCCATTTTTCGCATTGTATGTACTTGCAGTCTGTCAGTAGCAATCAGTAAATTTTGCTGGAAAGACCTGCTTTAATTCAGATTTGAGTGGCCTAGTGGGATAATGCATTATGCTGTAGTTTTCAGGAGCCTGGGTTTAAAACAAGGCAGGGATGATTATTTTGCTGATCTGCCTAACACTGTCAGAAACACATAAGACCATTAAGGCACTTTTAAGCACTGTTAAGCTTGTTTGTGCGGGTTTGTGTGGTGCGCTGCTTAGATCCTCTAAAAAGTATTAAAGAAAAGAAAAAGGGGGTGCTAGGACAGTGGTAAAATGGGGGCAAATAGGGTAAAGAACATACTGAAAGGCAGGTAGGGTTGTGCAAGAAGGGTGTAGGAAAGGACCATAGCTTTCTATTTCTTGTACAGCAACAGCTGTGGAGATATTACATAATTTGGAGCCTCCTACCCAGAGAGATGGGTGAGGGTGACATAAATGTGTTCATTAATTAATGTAATAATTAAATGTGTCTGGTGGACATGTGTGTGAAATAGAGAGCTATGTATGGGGTGATATTTTTTTTTGTGGAACAGGTGCCCACTTTTTTTTTTTTTTTTTTTTTTATTTAAGGAGAGAGCGGAATGTTGGGAAAGGGATGTAGGTACAAGGGGGGAGGTAAGTTGGGTAGGAGAGGTTGCATTTGCAGACAGACAAGACATACAAGACAACTGACAGGGGTGGTGTGTGACACACGAGGGGGGTAAACACCTTGGATGGGGAGGGTATTGTGGAATCTGAGGTGCATATGCCTCCAGATGGCAGCAGCATGACTGAGATCCTCACCCATGGGCAGTTGGCACTGCTCCTTCACTGCCCCAAAGGTGGCTATGCTGGAGGCTGGGTGCCAGGGCCACCAGGCCTCACCGTCTGCTCTCAATCCAGCACAGGTGCTGTTCATAGCTCTTATGAACAATCTTGTGCACCATAGCTGGTAGCTGATCCTGGATGACAACCTCCCACTCCCACTCCCGGGGGGGACCCCATCCCCTGAAGTGGTTCCACCCAAAGGTGGTGCAGGGATAGCAGAGAGGGCAGCACCAGCTTGGATCTCAGATGTGCTGGGACCTGGTGCCACAGCCAGCTGAGGTAGAGTAGGCCGATCACCAGAAACCGGCCTACCCTGACATGCTATGGTTATGCAGGTAAACCAATACGTATACGTGAGTTATGAACAAAACCATCGTTAGTAATAACAGCATGCCAGAACATTGCAAATAACCTCATGACAGTTCAATGCATATTATGTGAAACAAAACAATATATAACAGAACAGTCAGTATAATAACAGCATGCCAGTAACAGTTATGGCATAAGGCCAACAGAATAGGTAATTCAACACGATATGTTAATATGCAACCATAGTAATACATAACATTAATAGAACACATGCCCCAACATAATGTTTATGGACAACATATGTTAATAGTAAACCATAAACAATATATAACAATAATAAATGTGTGAAAATAAGAGGTGAGGAGAGAGAGAAATACAATCCATTAATACCATCATGGGCTATATTGTTGACTACAGTAATGCTATTTACTCTACAAGTCTTACCTTTCTTTATGTATAAATGTGCCCCATAGCTGCTGTAGCATGTATATACCTCTCAAGCTATCTGCATGGGACAATATGGGCCAAGCAGCAATACCTGCAGGTACACAACTACAAAGAACATTTGCAGATCAGGTGGGCCTATATAACTACCATTGTGTACTGTGGGATGATGTGCTGTTACTCTGCTATTGACCTATAACCATGTCGATCTGTGACAGAGAGATTACACAATAGTAATTACATTCCATGACAGCGTGATACTTGAGAGACATGCATGTGTACAGTAAAGAAAGTAAACAACTGTCATGCCTTGCATAGCAGGCATGGGGTTTAGAAACCAATAGCTGTGACTGCAGGGGACATGTGCATCACTTGTTTTCATTGACAGCAGAAAACTTTCCAAGATACAGCAGGCATACAGCAATACCAAGAGTACATATTTTATTTATTTCTTTTATTTTTTTTATATGTTACTATTATATAAGGTATTATCTTTATTTTATGCATTAAAAGGACATTGGTGGTAATGATTTCAACAGTCTGTGACATCTGAAAAAACACTTATTTACACAATAATATGAGCTAGCTCACCCATGTACCTGCAGTTCCTGTAGAGAGAATGAGATCAGTAATTAACAAGTGACGGCTAATGTAATATTTCTGGGAGGCATGGAGATAGAACCCAATAGCAGTGACTGCAGGGGACATGTGCATTACATGCATTAAATGACAGCACCAAACTTTCCAAGACACAGCAGGCATACAGCAATACCAAGAGTACACATTTTTATTTATTTATTATATTTGATTATATGTTACTTTTATTTCAGGTATCATCTTTATTTTATACATTAATAGGGCACTAGTGGTAATTATTTCAACAGTCTGTGACATCTGAATAAAACACTTATTTTCACAATAATATGAGCTAACTCACCCATTTACCTGCAGTTCCTGTGGATAGAATTATATCTGTAATCTATAAGTGACTGCTACCATAATATGTCTGGCAGACATGAGGATAGAACCTAATAGCAATGCCTGCAGGGGACATGTGCATCACATGTAGTAATTGACTTTAGCAATCTTTCAGTGATACACTAGGCATACAGCCATATCAAGAGTACACATTTTATTTATTTTATGTTAATATATGTTATTATTCCTGCACATACTTCCTTTACTTTTTGCATTACTAGCACATTCATGGTAATGATTTTAACAGTCTGTGGAGTCTGAATAAGCAATTATTTACACATAATATAGAATACCTCACCCATGTACCAGTCGTCACTGTGGAGAGAATAAGTTTCATCATAACATATCTGAATCAGTAATATTTATTAGTACATAGCACTGGATTCGAACCCTGGTGTGTGTGTAAAATGTACTTTGTACACAGCATTTAACAAACTGTACTAATGAGTCATTGCTGCAATCTGACTGACTGATATTTACCTACAGCTCACCTGGAAACAAAATATGGCTTGGTAGTACTACTACAGTGTTATAGTACACTGCAGTGACATTTGAACACACATGCATATAATGCAATCATGACAGAAATACTAGGTAACCTATACATTACTAAGTAAAATGTAGGTGTACAAAATATATTGTTTCTGGTTTGAAATAGCAGCTATAATTTCACAAGTATTGCACAACAGTTTATTACAGATACTTTCATGCAGTTACTGCAATAATTTTGAGTTTTTCTTCCATAACAGGTGGCATTATGCAGTTGCAATTCCACAGTTATTGCACTACAAATGTTTTGCACATTACTGGTTCATGCTCTAATCTTGTTCTGTGTTATTTGACTATAGACAACAGACTACAGCTGTACTCACCATACTCACAGTGCAACCTGGCTAGGCGCCCTCCGTGCGCCTCGACATTGCAAGCTCTCACCTCTGCAGCTGTTGGGAGAGAAGTACACCATTATGCATACCAGTTTAGCAGGCATTCAAGATTAAATATTAGTGAAACAAGGGTCAACATACTTACGCGCATGTGGAACATTGCCTGCCCAGATTTCTTGGACACATGCATCCAAGAGAGCCCCCTTCCTTCTTTTTAGGTCATCATGGTGGTGACAACACTGCTCACCTGTGAGGGGGATACCAGTTGCACTGGTGAAGGCCCTTGCCAGCTGGTCCCAGGCCTCTGCTTTGTACTCCGAGCCCCAGTAACCTTCCTGCATGAGCCAGTCTTCATGATTTTTGACTAGGAGTCCAACCATGACCCTGGATTCCTCAATGCCCCACCCCTGCACCTGAAAGCATGAACCCTCTCCAACACCTGCCATTGTATCCTTCAGAGACAGAACTCCAATTGATTATGGTGCATCCCCACCTATTGGGCTTAATATACCCCTTTGCCCACCCTTACGTGCCATTGGGCAATATTTAAAAATGCGGCTTAGCACCACACAAACCAGCTCAGCTGAACTGAGTTTGGCAATGCTTAGCAATGCTTAGCAGTGTGCAAGCCAACTAAGTGGTGCCAAGCACTGCCAAGCGGTGCTTAAACAGAGATTGTTTAAGCAGTGCTTATCATGGCTTTGCAGGGCTTATCAGAATTTAGGTGAGAGCAGCAGATCATGATTTAAAAATAATTGGCATAATTTATCTTGCAAAAATAATTGCATAATTTCCCTTCCATGTATTCAAACCCCGCACCTATTGCACAGGAGGCCTTAACTCTATCCACTTGCCTAAGTGGATATATAGAACCCTCCTATACTTTTACATATACCTCTCAGCTACATTTAAGCACTGCTAAGCATCATTGGGCACCACACAAACCTGCTCAGCTATGCTTAAATTTGACCTTTGAATTCATAATTAAATGCATCTGGTTTCCATTTTTAGATGTTTGGCACATGTCAATTGATGTGTGTTACGCTGTGTCATACAAACTTAAAATAAATAAATAAATAAATAGAATTTAATATATATGCATCCACTGATATACTGCACTTTGACAGTGCAGGGGGTGTGTTACTCATCTGTAGAAACAGTAACACACTCCCTACACTAATTCAATAACTGTGCTACACATCTCTCCCTCAGTAACGCACCGAGGGGACCCACGTACACTGCCACGGTACCTTCCGTGTAGGCTGTACACTATGCCTACACAGATTTTATTAAATCTGGGGGTAGATCTACAATTTATTTGCAGTATACCAATGTGTGTTTTTATTTACATCTTGATCATGCACTGACCAAACTGTTGAATACTGATAAGTGTGCGCAAATTTAAATTTTGATATTCCTTTCAAGATTCTGAGATATTTTTTGGTAGAACAGATGATAATAATATTTTGAAGAATAGTACATTATAATTGTGTCTTATTGTAACTAATTGTAATTTTAACATATTCAAAATCATATTTGTCATAGGAGGATATATTTTGGCATCTTTATCACAATTATTAGTTCCTATATGGTTTCCATGCTGCATGAAATAAAATGCCATATTACCGTGTATGTAAGAAGTGGAAACTGTGCCAGTTCAGTCATCTTATTTCTTTAAAGAATATTGGGATTTACATTAATCAGTTGAAGGAGGACACAAATATCTTAAAGATTTAAAAAATTGTATTAACTTCTGAAAAAATGACACTAAGTTAGAAAATCATTATAAATCTTTAGTGATTTAATATTTTGTCTTAAAATAGTAATACCAAGAAGATTACATCTGCACATACTTATACATTTAGACCAAGTGTGCTTCCAAGTTAGATCCCATAAACTAATTTCTTTGTCTGACATAATTGTTTGCAAAATCTACTCAATCTAATTAAGAGAAAGTAAATGCAGAAATCAGGTATGTCCTGGAACAGTCAACTCAATAACGATAATAACCCAAATCTGTTCCTGGTCACAACATGGAAGAAGCACTGGCACGACCGGAGTTGCAAAAATCACTCTTTATTCACTAAATAAATATACTGGTTGAGCGCTTTCATCTAACAAAATAGACTTCATCAGAACACTGCTCTTGACAAAATGTTCACCTTAAATACACTCCCATACCAATCTCATTCAATTCTCATTAAGCCATAATTAGCTCTTAATACAAATAAAAAATAAAGTATAAAATCATGTAAAACACCCTCAACACGTTAAGTGCACTTATAATACACTTCACTATACAAATGTACACAAAATGATTTTATCTGCCAATTCTAACAAAAATGAAAAGTATATAGGAGTACTTGCTATAAAACAGTTTTAATGTCCTAACCTCTCTTTACCTAAAAGGTTGGATCAAATTAAATGCTTATACCCTATTATAGTGACAACATTACAGCCTTGCTTCTAAGACTGGTTTTATAGGAATGTTGTCATTTAATCCCAGGGTGTTGGTGGCATTTAATAATAATTGCCACCTAATTCTTTTTCCCCTAGTATAGCCTTAATATTTCCACCCATTGGGTTAGGTGTAATGTGTTCTAATATATCAAACTTAATCTACATTCCGAGCTTTTCTTCAAATGCCTGTACAGTGCACTATTTTTATCTTTCATTTTTATGTTGTACAAATGATCATAAATTCTGTTTTTGAAAGATCTATCAGTTTTTCCGACATGGAATCCAGAACAATTAGTACACTTAGCTAAGTATACCACATGCTTGGTGTTGCAATTCCCCTTCCAAAATATAACCTTGGTTCTATTAATGTTGTCCAATATTATATATTCATCTTCTAATATGGCACAACATTGATTTCAGCTACCACACTTCCTAGTGGGTCCAACCTTAATACCCAGATCTATAGAATAGGGACCTTGTTAATATTTATTCTTTAAATTATATCCCGTTTTGTACACAAAGGTTGGGGTCTCACCTAACCTCCTGTATATGTCACCATCACATTTTAGAATGTTCCAGTTTTTTGGCAATAATATTCTTCACAAGTTCCACATGCGGATTATATTCCAAAATACAGGCCCTATTTTAACTACTTTCCTTGTTATCTTAATGAAGAGCACCAAAAACACTTAACCCCATGCCTAGAATGGGCTTATATTTATTACCCCATTGATTTTTGATATATTCAGTTATATCATTAATCAAGGGTATGGGATACCCCCTATCCCTAAACATAAAGCCAATGTAATCAATTTCTTTCACCATATCTTCAGAGTTGGAAGTCATCCTCGCAGCTCTAATGCACTGTCCTTTCAAAATATTTTTTCTTTTGACTCATAGGATGACAGCTAGAAAATTCTAGGTAAGAATAAGTAAATGTGTTTTTTCTAAATATCCTGGATATAAAACCCTCACTAGTATGCAAGATGAAGGTATCCAAGTATGGAGAGCCTTGGCGACTGCATGCATGGGTGGTTTTTATTTGTATTACATTTTAGCACAGTCTTTTTTATTATATGTATAGCACTAGTACGTAGGTAGTGTACTGTCATTTTAAATGTCTTAATTGTTAACAGTTTCTCACTGGTGCTTAGAGGTTATTTAATGGAACAGAGATGTGTGTTTTATCGATTCTGATGAAGTCCACATTAGGTGGATGAAAGCGTTCAATTCAGTATGACTATTTGATGTAATAAAGAAGATTTTACTTTTATTTTTCGATGTGACACCTTTTTCGTAAAGGAGGGGTATTGTGCCTGCTTAACGTTGCTCTTTTGGACTGTTTGGTTTTATGTGGTTGGAGTAAAGTGCTGTCTTTCTTTATTATGCTATTAACTCTAAATCCTTCACCCAGCTCACCCCAGCTATTAAATGCGCTGCAGCTGCATATGCAATTGAAGCAGATCAGTACAGTGGTATAACTATATCTCATAACCACAGGTTACTCACCTTGGGTTCCCCCACGGTGCAGTCCTAGGTTCCTAATACTATGTTCAAGGTGTGGTATCTTAACAACTTTACACAGTATTCCAATCATGTCATGACTTGTTAGTCCAATAAATTCATTACTCAGCCCAAACTCAACCTCAGGACTGCATTTAACTGCATACATAAACATAATGATAACACCAGAAGAAAGCTAAACACAAATGAAAGAACATTTATGGTCTCTATCCCAGCTTGACCCACCTCTGACACATCTGACCTTATAAATTCTGGCATAAATAGCATGCAGATTGAACTAGCTCCCAGATTCAGAGTGCTAAGAGTATACTTTAATCTCAGCCCTAAAATTCAACCATCACGTTGATACAACCATTCAAAACTTAATCAAAAATTAAGAACTATCAATCATATCAAAAACTGCCAGAGCTGTAACTATGCTGGGGCAAATGAGAAAGCTACCCTGAAGGTAAGCTATTAAGAGGCACAGTTATCAGATGCTGATGCTGTTGAGAAGTAGTACTGCCATTGTTTTATGAAGTAGAAAGGATATTGCATTTGACATCACTGCTGGAGATCTAAAGCATTCCTTTTGTGGCAGTTTAAGTGTATTAAGCTATATTTTTACTTTTATAGCAAGCAGCATGCTGCAGTTTCAATTTCAGAGCAGAAGAGATTTTTTTTTCTGTTCAACTTTGAGTTGATGGGGCACCTATTTGGGGAAGTGAATAGAGCTTCAGAAGACCTAGCTACAGCTCTGAAAACTACCTCCAAAAAAATCTAGATCTAGAATTGCCATTGTTTTCCATTCATATACCCTGTTGTACTACTCATCACCATTTACAAATCTTAGCTCCATGCTAGCTGATAAACTCAAAAGTGCTTATTACCCTGCCTGTAACTTTGTCTCTAGTCACTTACCTACCATTTGCCCACTAAGTTATTCGAATACAGTAACTGGTTTGAATTCTGTCATACGCTCTTCTACAACATTGTAACCTATACCCAGTCCGTACCTCTCGACCTTGAATGATGCCTCTCCCGTCATACTGTAACACAGCAAAACAGACCACACTTTACCCTTCGTGCATCCAATAAATTCCTCAACAAATCCCTTCACTGAAGCAACAAGTACCATGACTGAAACTTCTGAGACTAAACATATCTCTCTTAACGAAATACAAACAGTACTGTCTCATTCACAGTTACTTCTCGCAAAACTCTCTTTGAGGTTGTGTCCCACATAGTGTTTGCACTCTCAAATGCTTTGCATACTACTTGATGAATTCTGCCATATTTTATTAAATCTGTCTGATCTTTATTTATTCCACCCTACCCTGTAACTAATTTATACCAACTCCACAGTTGCACCAACTCAGAGATGGAAAAAATCTCCCAAAACAATGCACACATAGAAATCACAACAGCAGTGATTTCCCAGAGGAAAAAGCAGTCACCATACCTGCAATGTTTACTATTACCCTTACAAAGCTACATGAACATCACTAACTTTATAAAACACAAAGCAGAACATCAGAAAAAATCATACACATGCTGCAAACATCTTGTAACTAAACCACTTCTCAAAATTCAGCCTAAAAATACAGCAACTACATACACACCACTTATTTGCCACCAACTCTCCTCACAACTCTCACCACTGCCTTGCACTCAACCCTCTCCAATAGCTTGAATTTCCTCAACAACTCCTACTATCACAGATACAAATCACACACTCTATATTATACAAACCTTTTACCTGCCAGCCCTCTCCTCCCTGGTATCCTGTTCCACCCCTACTCATACTCTTCACACCTTCAACCAGCAACTCCTGGATATTTACCAGTCTAACAAGACAGTTGATGAACTACTTTACAAATGCACTGTAGTCCAACCTTGGAATAAACTCCCCACACACATAAGATCCATTCCCACCCTAAACACTTCAAAAAGGACCTTAAACTTCACCTACTTAACACTAAGACTTGCCCCTGTCTGGCTCCTACCTAACCCACTACACTATATGTTTTTCACTCCTACTGCACAGACTTCCTACCATAACACCTCTTAATTTTCTCCCTTTAACCTTAGTCCTACTCTAATTCACCCTTAGGCTTTACTTCTCCACCACATGTACATACGGACATATTGCTGAAAGCATGTTCAACGTAAAAAAAAAATTGTTTTATCATGTGTACATACTATACTTTCTCTGTATTCTGGAGCCAGTGTATTATAATTCTCTATATTGGAGCTTGTAAGTTATGTACTGTAATTTGTCTGCACTGGAGCTTTTCTCCTCGGGTCTCCACTGAAAATGGGCTTCTAGCCCAGTTGGACTAACCCGGTTAACAAATAAATAAATAAATAAAATTTCATTCTTCTAAATGAATCATCTACAAAAATGACTATTATAGATTAGATAGATAGATAGATAGATAGATAGATAGATAGATAGATAGATAGTCAGATAGATAGATAGATAGATAGATAGATAGATAGATAGATAGATAGATATATAGATATGTGTATGGGTATACTTAAAAACACCTATATAGCAAGATATCAAGGCCACACATAATGACACCAAAAATATCTAATCTCAAAAATATCTAAATATAAAATATAAAGAAAGTCAAAGTTGTACTAGGGAAGAGTTTATGCCCTTTCCCCACTGTTGTGCTACCTAGGAGTTGGTATATATAATTAGCAGGGGGTGTCGGGGGGAGTGGAAAATTGGCTTTGGGTATGGGTAGGCTTTGTTGATATTTTGTCTTTAGATATTTTTGAGTTTTGATGTCTTATTGTTGACATATGTGGAGTTGATATTATACTATTAATATACTTTTAAATATACCGATATATATATATATATATATATATATATATATATATATATATATATTGTGTGTGTGTGTGTGCGTGCAAGTATATGTCATTTGGGTATAAACAAATTAAACAAAAAATATCAGACATTACAAAAATAAATGAATGAATAGCATTTTATGCCTCCTGCACTCTCCACACTTCCTGCTAATTATATATTTCAACTGTGAATGAATCTGTGGTGCAATAAGTTAGTGTATTTGGCTGTTAAGCAAAAAAGTTGGTGGTTCAAGCCCACCCAAGGATGATGCTTCTGGGTGGGAGGCTTGGCATAATGGTTAAAGTCTTTGCCTCATAGGTACAGGGTTTGATTCTTATATTGGGTTATTAGTTGCACTTAAAATGGCCCTTCAAGGCAGTTAGCCTAGTACTCACCTATGAACCTATGTGAAATTGCACTACAGTAGGGAAAGAGCAAATTCCCTGATCCCTATTGTTCAAAATCTCACACAGAAGAAAAAGCCAGCAATGTGTGATCAACTGTACAGGCTTTTTTTCTATGCAATGAAAGCACCATTTGACCACCTAAATGGCAATTCATACACACACACACACAGACAGACAGACAGACAGACAGACAGATAGATAGATAGATAGATAGATAGACAGATAGATAGATAATTATATTTATTATATTACTGGATGTCAGAACCAACACTTGTCAACATTCAAAGCATTGAACATAGGCCTTCGACCACTTTGACAGTTGAAAAAGTAATTTCACATAAATACGTGACAACAAAAGTCAAGCTAATAACTTGACATTAACCTTTCATTAACAACTGCTACACAATTGTATATAATTTTGTCTTTCAAAATAACAAGATCAGTTATATCACCATAAGAGCACTGCTTTTTTCACTTCACAGTAATTACAGCAAAAGTAAAGAAGTCCACCATCCAAAAAATGTTATCACAAGATCACAAAATATTGTAACAACAGCATATTCTGTTGCAAATTAACAATGCAAGAGGAGAATTATAGATATTTAAATTTGTACACACAAATGTCACTGTATTTCTAAAGAATTCACACAAATATCATTATACATCTTGCTATGGAAAACAAAAGCATCCAGGAAACATCTTTGTCCAGTTTGTGCTTTTTACCTACCTTTGCATCCAATTAACAGAGGCTACATCCCTACAAATGTATATACATGGGGGAAAGGCTCCAACACAGGGGCATCACCCCACCCTACTCCTTTGCTTATACTCCATAGTCACACAACTGTGATCAAAGAGAAAAAACACTTCAAAGATATAGTCAACTTAATATGAGTCAACTGTAGCAAAATTCAATTAACTTGAGTATTCAGAAAGTTACACCACCTACCACACTTTGACAAACCATGCAATAAACAATATGTATTGCACCTGTGTGTGCGCGCGTGCATGTGTTGTGTTTTGTGTGTGTGTGTGTGTGTGTGTGTGTGTGTGTGTGTGTGTGTGTGTGTGTGTGTGTATAGATAGATATATTTATTTATTTATTTTATTTTACATTTGTTTACCGGGCTAGTCCAACTGGATACATATCCGTTTTCAGCAGAGGCCCGAGGAGAAAAGCTCCACAATAAGCATACAGACATTGATTTACATACTGAAATACATTTTTGTAGAAAGAAACATAAACAGGGAAATACATTTTTGTAGAAAGAAACATAAACAGGGAAAAAAAATTAGACATGCAAATAAATTAACTAATTAGAAGAAATGCAAGTTATAGAAAAAATAGATTAATTAAGGACAATGTACAAGAGGAGATAGAAAATGTAGGATGTTGAGATATAAGAGAAAAGAGAGACCATTAGGGAACAACATGAACATGAACAACATTTATATATATATATACTTGAGATTACCAAAATCTTAGTAGACTGACATTCAAATCACCAAACCCTAAACACCGACATTTCAAACACCCGACACTTCATATACCCGGCACACAGAACACCAGCACTTCAAAGTCCTGACTAACCTCACCATATAAAAAAATAAAACATTCCAAATAAAATACCTACTTCCCCTCACCCACACCCCACCCACCAGACAATAAACCTAGACCTTTAGCAGTTACCACTAAATATTCATGATGGTCTCCATAGCACCAACATGAATATTCATAACAAACACAAAAAAAAAACCCTTCACTACAAATCTTTAATTTTAATGTTTTTGCAGGGGGGGGCTATGGCCCCCTGCATCCCCATGGCAGGTTGTGCCTCCCAAACCCCTTGCTACTTAAAGATACCAATTCCAAGATCGCACTACAACATCTACAAGAGTCGATTTCCTGTGCCGCTCAGCTAGGCCCATAGGGCATTCGGGCATCTGTATTGTGAAGTTTTGCTGATACAAAACTTTGTGCTTTTCGGCTTGGTAATGTGAATGTCGGTCTACTGAGATTTCGGTAATCTCAGGAAGACCCATGTATACATACATATTTATATTTATAGGTAGACAGATATTATATAGCTATGGATAGATATTGATAGATGAATAGATTGCAAATGATAGGTAGACAGATTTCATTTATTTATTTAACATTTGTTAACTGGGAAAATCCAACTTGGAACAAAGCAATTTTCAGTGGAGGCCCGGGGAGAAAAGTTCCAGATGCATGTCTTTGTAATGTGGAAGGAAATTAGAGCACCCAGAGGAAACCCACACGAACAGAGGGAGGACATGCAGACTCTACACAGAAAGCACCCCAGCCGAGAATCGAACCGGAGAACCAACGCTACCGCTGCACCACTGCACTGTTAATATCTACATAGTTATATAGATAAATAGATAAAATATGGTTACATAAGAGAAAGGTGACTTGAATGATTGACAATAAGTATGATCACACAAGAGTAGGATTTCAAAAAAACTGAATCTAAAAAAAAAAAACAAAAACACATCAAAAGCATTTTTGCAGGTGGCTTTGCCCTCGGAACCCCTCAACACAGAGGGAATTCCATCGGCACACCCCTGCTACATAAATTAATGTACTCCAAGATCACTGTATCTTGGGGTAAGGAGGAATCTTTGGGATCTTTTAATATAAGCCACAAGAATCCCTTAGTTATCAAACATTAGAAAATTTATCACTAATCATGTTTATAACTGTCACCCACATAATACACATATTCATGAATATTTGTATCTAGCTGTCTTTCTGTACACCAACACACACACACACACACACACACACACACACACACACACACACACACACACACACACACACACACACACATACACATACACATGTAAAAGTTCTATACAAGTTGCCACTGTACACATTTTATCATGTGAAACATTTTTTTCCATTGCTGGTATAGTTTATCAAATTATGTAACAGTCGAAGTTCATTATATTGAATGTTCCATAATTCAAAGGTGTTTGCCATTTTTCAAGTTTGTGTGACCCTGGAGTTAGTATATTTAACTTCTGAGGATGTGGGGGTAGACTGTAAAAAGCTGCTGCTTTCAGCAAATCTCTGTTCAAACAGAAGAAACAAATTTTGTTTGATATATTCTTGGAAAGAGGGTACCTGAGAGCATTTATACAGTTTGGGCTTACTGCGGTCTCAAGTACAAACCTTTTTTGGTAAAGATTTAGATTATACACAGAATTCCACATGTAAGGTTGTTGATAATTTTGACAGCAATGTTGTAGGGCCTTGGTTCTTCAGTACAGGGATTGTTCCAACCAAGTTAAAAATATTATTAGGAAGTTCTGGTTGGTGTTTAGGGGTGATGAACAGGTACATCAGGTTGTAGGTGAGTGACATCATATTGTGTTTAACATGCCATCAAATTTTGAAAAAAAAAATATTTGATTGTGGTAACATTATGGATAAAACTGGAAGGTCCACAAAATGTGGTGTATGTCGCCTGTGTGATTTTATATATATATATATATATATATATATATATATATATATATATATATATATATATATATATATATATACAGGTAGGCAATGATTCTTGAGAATGTATTTAACACTAAAATTATGTTACAGCGTGGAAATTGCATTACTCAGGGAGTATCTTTCTAAATGCAATCAATGTCCTGCAAATAATATATGAGCACTACTATGACATTTTAAAGAGCAATTCAAAAAATGTCCTTTATAGACACATTCAGGTTTGTCCCGATTTTAAGAAGTTTGAGTTTGGAATTTTAGAAAAAGTTCATATTAGTCCCAGGGTTGGTGCCTGTGAATCAACCCTTGCGTATCATGAACTGGAGTGGCAACTCAAAATTAATACAAATAGATATCCAGGATTAAATGATAGTGTGAGTATTATACCTATTTTAAAGTTGCAATCAGCCTAATTATTATTTACGTGTTTTTCATTTACTTATGAGTAAGCATACACATGCACACACACACACACACACACACACACACACACACACACACACACACACACACACACACACACACACACGCACACACATACACACACACCCAACTGGAATTTTTAAATGATTAACTTGATTGATTGTTTTTACAATGTTTCTTTTGAAATATGTGTCTTTTTTATTTATTTTTTCTATCTTTTGATTTTTTTTACATATCTGTGAATTTTAAAGACTTTTATTCAATTTAATCTATTTATTTGGGGATTTGAGTATTTGATTATGATAATTGATTCGATTGACCATATGATGAAGGGTAATACTATATAAATGGTGATTTGATTGGTTTCTTACTGGTTCTGAAGAAGTCTATGTTGTGACGAAAGTGCTTAACAACACTTTGGTGCTAAACCTATTTTGCTTTGTTAAAGTGTTTTATTTCATTTTGCTACATTGGGCTTGTTTTCAATTGTGCTTTTTTATACTCTTCTTCCTTGTTATTAAACACACGTTGCTTTTGATTTTTAGTCTTTTATTAGTGTGCATTGCCACATTAACATTTTATGAGGAACAGGTCAAAAATGTGAGGCAAAATCTGGAACATTCTCAGAAATCAGAGGCAGTTGAGAGGTATAACGAAAATATCAGGACCAGGGTAGAGTAAAATGTCATTTTTATAGTAGAGTTTGGAAAGCAAAAAGAAAAAAGAACAGTTTTACTAACAAACTAACTTCATCAGTTAATAAAAAGAGAATCACTAGTGAGACATTTAAATAAACTGAAATGTCATTTAGCTAAACAACAAATATCCATTGGCGTATCCTATCCTTGTATACAAACATTATAAATATATATTTAAAGAATGCAAAAATACATAATCTTACAGTTCTGCTACAAACACTTGAAATCCACTGTTTTTGAAGCAAAGGATTTGGGCATCTCGTCCCATGGGTAGCCTGCTGCATGCACTGGAATCAAACATGCATTTGGTCAAGTGGCTGTGGGTAAGGAGCATTGCTCACTCTCAAACTCGAGTATGACTTCAGGCAAGCATTAGTAGGGAGAGCGGACGAAGGGGATTTAGGATTAGGGAGTAGGAGGTTAGGATTAGGGAGCAGGAGGGGGATTTAGGATTAAGGAGTAGGGAGTTTAGGATTATGGAGTAGGAGGGGAGTTTAGGATTAGGGAGTAGGGGGATTTGGATTATGGAGTGGGGGGTTAGGATTAGGGAGTAGGTTTTTAGGATTACAGAGCAGGAAGGGATGTAGGACTAGGGTACAGGAAGGGAGTTTTAGAATTAGGAAGTGATCAGGGGATTTATGTTTAGGGAGAAGGTTGAAGTTTTAAGATTAGGGCATAGAAGTGAGTTTTAGGGTTAGGGAGCAATCAGGGAGTTTAGGGAGGTGGGGTGGAGTTTTAGGTTTAGGAAGTGGAGAGTTTTAGGGTTAGGGAGTGATCTGGGAATTTAAGTTTAGGGAGAAGAGGTTGGAATTTTAGATTTGGGCAGCAACTGGGGTCTTTAGGATTAGGGAGGGTAAGTGTAAGTTTAGGGTTAGGGAATGAGCAGTCAGGTAGGGGACTGAGTGGGAGTTTTACGATTAGGATTTACGTAAAGTATAGGTTCAGGTGTTGGAAGTGCTATTGGTTAGTGGGAGTTCAAGCACTTACCTTTTTGAGCAAATGCCAGTGAGCAGGTGTGTCACAAGCTACTAGGATGTCAGTACCTGTAGAAGATCCTAAGTATACAGATCAGCAAGATGTGATAAAATACCTAATTATAAAATATATAATATTTACTTGCAATCCTGACAGATAGCTCAGAAGACAAAGGCTATGAGCTGTTAATCAGCTGCTTCCTATGGTTCTGGATTTGATGTCCTCAGTCTTCATTTAACTATTGAGTAACCCTGAGCAAATCATTTAATCAGACAGTGCTTTGGAGTAATTTGGAATGTGGCCTAGGCTCCTTAATGATCCTCTGGATTGTATATCTACTAACTACCTTTGAACACATTAATATAAAGTCAACATCAAGAAAATCTGTGATGAAAACTGCATCTTTTCCTACCTGTTGTTGGTATTTTTATGTGTCCTTACTATGTAAACAGAACCACAGACCACAATGCTTTCTAGCCAGAATAAGGTGTAATGGCATGTGCCATGTACATGGTATTGATATGGTATTCTTGGTGGACACGTGTCATGTAGCCTATGACAACACAGCAGGGAATGCATGACGCATATGCATATATACATGTACCATGTTATTGAAGGCATGCACAGCTCATCTGCAATGTGAAAAAAATACACACAAGCACTCTCCTAGCCATGGAGCAGCTAGCAGTGCAAACAATGTGTATTTACTACAACAGTCCTGTACAAACACCAGCTACTCACACCACAAATGCACAGTAAAAGCATGCATAGCCATTACACACAGATAAGGAGATGGAGTAACAGTTGCCAACAAAACACAGGTAGTGGAACACTGCAATAGGATGTACACAGGATACAATTTTCACTTGTACCAGGTATTCATAAGCAGCACAACCTATACTTCTGGCTCATGGAGGTCATATGCCTTCAAAATCTGCAGGATACATAGCAGTGCTTCATGTAACTAGTGAATTCCAGAGATCACCACTTCCCAAAAGGCCTCCTGCACAAAACGGCACACCTCCCAGCAGAATTTAACCACACCAAGTTGAAATGCAGACTTCCTCACCACAAGAACCCCACTCTCCCATGGACTCTGATGTTAAGGCAAATTGTCCAACAATTTGCTGTTGTCCGGGCTTTAGGCATTTTGTTTCCTCCAATGAACTGTTTCAGCTGACAGCTGTGTAAGAAGTTACACATGCATGGTAGAATTAACCCACAGCACATATCACATTCCATTACCATATGACATTGAAACACACCCTCTGATGTACACAGTGGTGAGGTAATCTCCTTTCACTAATCTCTCTTCCCTACTTGCATAAAAGAAACAAATATGGCAATTAATGCCATTGATAGACAATACCACATAAAGACCAGAGTTTACATTTCAAATTGTCTCATGAGCATTACTGTCCAATACCCAGCTGCATGCAACATGCATAACATAACCGTCATTCCATGCATCTCTAGCATGTCATTTGTTGCACTAAATCTATAGCAGCAGAATGCAGAAAGAATACTTCTGTAGCGCATACTACAAACCAAAACCACTGTTCTGTCTGCCTCTAATGACAGTTGCTTCTCTACCTGGACTGGTGTTACTGTACAAACATACAGATATATTATTACATGTAATCACTTGTGTATTGATGGAAAAAACAGACTTTCAGTTGCAGTGCATACTGATATACAACATAACAGTGCCCTGTGACTCATGACATAATATAGGTATAGCATCTGTATGCTGGAAGAGACGTGTCGATGAGAGAAGGAAAACTTATAGTGATAATCATGCAACAGGGCAAACATAGCTTTGCAGATGCAAGCCTTACAAATATACATTAAACAGGAACTGTGCCATGCTACAATGCCCCCCTTGCAATCCAGCATAGCAACCACACCACAAGAATACCTAAGCTATCTGCATTATGGCCCTACATGCAATACAGACCAGCCTGTATAGAGACATAGTACCCAACAAGGTTTATATACCCTGAAAGTACAACAGCCAAAAGCATGGAGACATCCCGAATAAGCTATATGTGATGCTATATACACGTTTATATAGCACTCTCACAATCCTCTTCATGCACACCTATAGCACAGGAAATACACAGGTACATAAGTAGTTACTGAAACCCACAACACAACTTACAGAAATATTCACAAATTTAAAAAGCAGCTTCCTTATTCTGCAGACAATTACAGATGTATTGTGCATTATGTAATGTTAGCTAGCACACGGTCAAAGCCCATATAAAAATGATAACAACAGTATCCTTAGGACAGGATATTGTAGCCTACCATCCAGCTGTAAACTGCGCTAAACAGAGCAGAATTCTTAGTAGAATATTCAAATGCACCCATAAGTTGTGTGACTGTTATTGCACACTGTAAGCCGTAGAGCAACTAAAAAATTCTAATTGTCACTACAAAATATCATATCATAAAACTGAAAATTGCTATCCAGATAGCAATGGACAAACATGACCACAATTTTATATTTCAGCTGCACCTAGAAGTTATTTGTGTGCTACTGAACACTGTCACTCATCAACCCAAAAACAGCCATACTATCCAAATCACGACATCCAAACATGATTGCAGTTGTGTTTATGGCATGCCAGTATCGTTGACTATTTAATAGCACTATAAAATATTTCAGTGGAGCTTAGAAAGTTGCATTTGGTGCTCCAGTATCCTGTACCACTGTAAAAATGTACTGAATATTATGTAGTAATTTCACTAACAAATAATCACCCCCCCCCTTGTCTGTGTTATTTCTCACCTAATAGTTTCCATAGTTCAGTTCTTCCACCTGTAAAGTTGCTGATATCTCACTGAGATCCCTCTTTTCAGCCTTACAAGAAGCATGTAGCAGCTTCTGTTTTTTTTTCCTCTGTTGCAGTTTTAAGTCACCAGTGTCCCTTATTATCACAGCCATCGTGATATGACATCACTTACCTGTGAAACATATCGTTTCTTTACGGGAAAGTTGCCCTGCAAGGTCTAGGACAGAGTTGGGTTTCCTTACCTAACTTCCTGTGTCTCTGTGCCCCCCACACACACACACTCCACAATTTAGCACTGTTCCTGCTCAAGCACCTTTTTCAAAACAGAAACCTTAGAACAGGATAATGTGGCCTACCATAAAGCTGTGAACTACATGGAATAGAGCAAAATTCTTCGCGAATGTAAGTTTTTCATCACAATGGATTATTTATGGAACTACACTTTGTTCCACAAGACTGAATCCCAAACTACCCTCATACTCTACATTCAAAGTATCCACAGCTCCACTCACCGAAAGCATTCAACCAAATCACAAATACAATACAAAACAATGCAATTACTCTCAACAACATTATATCATATTAACCAACTAAACCACTCCCATTGCATCAGATCTCTCACCACATAATCCAGGGATAATGGCAAGCCCACAACTCCTCCTGCAGTCCCCTCACTGTGGTAATTGCAGCTCATGACCTGTCACCACCAATTCTCACATAACAACTCACCCTCCACAGTGACACTGGGACACACCCATAACAATACAAGCAATCGCTTTCTTATCTCTCCAGCTTTACACCAAACCATCTCTTTTGAATTCGTTAAAATCAGTTACTCAAATTTATAAGTGGTGAATGAATAAAATACATATAAAACAGAAAATCAAGTAAATGCTTCAGTCATTATCATCACACATACTTGTCCTTACAACTAATTGGGAATATCCACCCCCATCCCAACCCATCTCAAATGCCACCACTTTTATCCAGTATTTCTATTACACACCTAAAATTACCTGTACCAAGTATAACACATCAGGCAGGACTATGACTCTTTCACATGAATCTAGGAAGCATTAATAACATATTATCTGAAGTTCATGCTTGGATCAGAAGTAACTCCCCTGATAAACTGGTGATCACAAAACCATGTCTCAAGAAGGAAATAAAAGATGAAGAAATCTCACACACTGGCTATAGTATACTAGGATTAGAAGGGCAAAATACCAATACTCCATAAAAATACTCTGGAACTCTCATACTTTCCCTCATAGCACTCCACATTTTAAACATGCAGAATTACTTATCTCACAGCTTAAACTTAACATCTATAAAAATATAACCATAATAGGCACATACATACTTCCAGGCAATAACATCCATATCCACTGTTGGATCTCCACCAGTATACAATAAGAGACCATTATACTAGGTGAAATGAGCATTGGCTGATACACAATAAATGCAGATACCTCTTCAAATGCAACACAGTATAATACAGTAGACACAAGTGCTTCCTCAACCACTCCACAAAACTGTCCCTTGCCTCTTCCTTTCTGCTATCATCTCTTCTCTACAGTTCCCCTCTTCTAACCAACATCCAGGCATCTCTGAAATACAAACTTGACACGTGCTACAATAAAACTGCTAAATTTGTAACCAATGCAAAATATTCATCTCACAGCTATTCCTCATTAGGCCTACTAAATTGACTAGAACTTTCACATTATCTTACATATTTACAATTAACCACTACACATTAATTTATATACAAGCCATCAAACTGCCTTGCCCTTTCTTCTCTACTTACTCAGTGCCATCCAAATAGACCTCTGTAATCTGATAACAGATTGCTCCTGAATGTAGAAATGCCAAACCTCTCAGCTGGTCATCTGCACTACTCCTTTACTATTGCAAAACTATGGAATACCCTCCCACCATCAATTAGGACTACCAGCAATCCAGCTCTCTCCAAAAAGTCCCATAGACAACACCTTTCATCTCTATGGCAGTGCATATGTGCCAAACTTCCCAAAACCTGTCTCTCCTCTATGCTACCACATCTTCATTTATTACTGCTTTGATATATCTATTAGTATCTCAAAACTCTTACTTAATTACAGTGCTGGTACTGCCTGCTGTCACCTATATTCAAGCTTATTCAAGCGTATAACTTCATAAGTGCTAATTACTCAGACTAAGCTACTCACATACGTAACTTACTTATCCTAACTTGTTATATCCTAACTTGCTATGTTCTACTTGTGCAATTCACTTTATCCTTGATATTGTACTGTGATACTGTACTCTGATTTTAAGTTGTCAAGCGCACCCCTTCTATTTTATTGTACTGATCATGGTGATCTATTGTACTGCATTGTACGTTACATATTGTGTATTGTTTATATATTATGTATTGTTCTTTATATATTACATATTCTTCTTTTTAGTGTGGAGCTTTTCTCCCTGGGCCTCCACTGAAAATGGGCTCACTATGGCCCAGTGGACCATCCTGGTAAACAAATGCAAAATAAATAAATAAAATAAAAAAGTCTAGGCTTTTGACATCTGATCAGTACTCCAACCAGATACCATAAAACTACAACTAGAAAATCCACAATATGCTGGATTCACACATTTCTGTCCAAGAAAATAGCATCATATTACACCTCTGCCAGACAAGCTGAGTGACCATCTCCTTACTTTGCAGTTAAGTACCCAAACTTCACTCATAATCTCCATCACTATAATGCAGTGACAATTCTCATCAGTTTCCAGAAAATAGCCTTTGTCAGAGCTTTAAAATTATATAACTGGAATGCAAAACTCAATTATGCTGATGGACTATTCAACAAAACATGTCTAAGCATCCTAAATTAACATGCTCCTATAAGACCTAAAAGAATTAAGGCCAGCCCAGCTCCATGGCTAACAAGGAAAATGAAATAACTCATTAACGCTAGAAACAAAACCAGGAAAACATGGCTAAAAAATAAAACACCAAATCTCAATAACAATCTAGCTCCTGAAAAAAATTAAAACAAACAGAGCATATGACAGGATAAGTAAATCTATTACACCAACTTTCAAGACATGTACCACTCCAATCTCAAATTATTCTGGGCCTCCATAAACAAACTTTTAAACCTGGAAAAATCTAGACAACCTTCTCCAAACATTTCTGACCAATCCACAGGTATTGCCTCAGTTTAACCTACAGATTATTGAGACAGTTACCTCATTATTTAAAAATAAACCCCAGAACTACACCCCAAATAAACAACCAGAAAATACTCTTTTACACTCCCATTCTTTCTTCTATTATCATAAAGTACCTACATAAACCTAAACCTACTACCATTTCCCCCAACCAGTTGCCTTCACAATAGACTGGCTGCCAATACTTCAGCATGCCCTGTCTCTATCTTGATATATCACTCTATCAAACAGAAGTATGTCCCATGACTCGGAAAATATGCTTCAACACACTGCTGCGCAAAGGGGGCTCTTCTGCAGGTTTTATGAATTACATACTTATAGCAATATTGCCTCCTTTGTCCAAAATTATGGAAAGATGTGCACATTCTCAATTCATTAATTATATTTCACTGGATAACTTTCTGTCTCCAACACAGCATGGTTTCAGGCTTAACCACAGTGCAAGCACTGCACTGCACAACTTCATTGATACAGTCAATCACAAAATTTAACTAGGTAGCCTGGTCTCTACACTCTTTTTTGCTCTATCTAAAGTTTTTGACAGAGTCGGCCACCAAACCCTCCTAAATAAACTGCTATTTTTTTTTTGTCTTGATGTAACTTCACTCTGCTTATTCCACAAGTACCTAGCAGATCAAGAATGGGCAGTGAAATGATATAATGATTTTTCCTGTTTTGGTAGGTGTTCCTCATAGATTTATACTTGGCCTCCTATTTAACCTATTCATAAATGACATGCACACTGCCTGTAAACCATGCCGCAATAGTACAAGAAATGAACCATCGATCAGTTTCCACCATCGAATCCTGACTGGACAACTCACAACTTCTCTTGAACCCCAAAAAAGTCTAAACTCATGTTTATATATCCCCAAACAGCTATGTGACCAAAACCATTCTTCACTCTAACCTCAGCCAAAAAACAAAAACAGAAATCAGTAACATAGTTAGGGCAGGGCACAAGAGGCAGCTGCCCTAGGTGCAGTGTTGAAGGCAGTGGCGGCTGGTGACTTCAAATCAAAGGGGGGCTGCAGGAGACAGCTGCATGGGTGGTGACAATGGGGAAGCGGTGTGGCCAACTAGAAAGGGGAGGAGCTATGCTCAAAACCACAAAAACTAACTTTAATTAAATACACTGCCCTGGGTGGCAAACCATCATTATGAGAGTCCAATCAAGACAAAAATAAGTGCAGAAGAATAAAAATATTTCAATGCATTGGCTGCATGACAGCTTACTTAATATCTAGATGGAAACAAAAGGTTGTGAGGCATGAAAAAATAAATTACTTTTTAAATACATTACTGGAATGCCAGTCAAAATCAAGTATAAGAAAAACCAGAAGCACTCAACTCAAACCACTTCTCCTTGCACTGCAGTTCTAATTATAATTTATATTCAGCTTTATTAAAGTACCAAGTAACATGCTGAAAGTAGAAATCTCTGTGATGCCCCCACTTGTAAAATGTTTCTTATCCAAAAAAGACCTGCTGCCTGACAACTATCTACTTGTTTCATGGGGAAAACATGATCAAAGTAAAAAATGCAAAGCAAACAAGAAACAAGCTCAAGATACATTGCTTAAAGGATTACTGTACAGGTTATGGACCACACATGATTGGCATTCTGTTTAGTTTACGGGTAAAGTCTGTAGAGATGACTGGAAGTCTCCAACAAGTGTAATGAGCTTTTTAAAATAATGGAATCCTGTCCTTTAATACCCACGGCTTATACATTATCTAGTCAAGTATTCTCTGCATGGCAACAACAGAAAGGCTTTCAATGTTGGCAATTCTTTAACAGTATGCTTATTAAAGCTTACTTGCATCTTACGATCTCAGACAAGCTTACCTTATGATCATTAAAGCATTGCTACTTAAACACAGAGCAACAGGCACTTTGAGTAATAAGCATAATTCTGAGTAATAAGCATAAATCAACAGTACAAAAATATGACAGAAACCAGACCATTCTGCAAAATCAAGGACAGATGAAAAGCCACTGTAGTATTTGTGTCTACCTTGGATGGGGGGGGGGGGGTCACTGCACATTTACACTGCATAACTACTCCTTGCCTTGCTTGGACACATCCAGAGTCACTACATGGGGGAGTGGGGTGCAACAAGTATGTCACAATTTGAAATGTCTCTGGCTGACTGTGATGGCCCTGACACATTTGTCATACCTCTCAACCTCAGAGCAAGAAATCTGGACAAAGCCATACACAGACGTGGGACAAAGGCCCAAAAATAAGGACAATTTTTAAATATTGCTCTAATAAACTTAGAAAGATAATAGAATAGGTCTTGCATTAGTATGAATTTTCTGAAGGGTATAAAATCTGAAACTCAAATGTCTGTCATTTTCTAACTTCAGTCTTTAGTGATTTGTCACTAATTTGCCAAAAAACACAATTTTATGAAAAATGGACCAAAAATGTGATGCAAAAATATAAAATAGCCACACAATACAGCTGGGAACATGTCAAAGAAGGGACACTTTAATATTAGTACTGCTAACTTGAGCAGCTGACAAAATAAAAGAATCTACATGCATTTCAAGTAATCTATAACTTTGATTATTACAGTTATTTCTTAATTGTAAGCCCTCCATGTTTTCTTCCAAAATTGCTATTTTGCGGAGGGATTATTAGGGGGAAGAGTAACATTTTGAGCCAAAATCGGAGACAGTTGAGAGGTTGGCTATGCCTAATTCTATAAAGCAATTTATTTGCATGTACCTCTCAACCTGTTAACGCAGTAAATCTGAACAAGGCCAAATATATTGGGGGAACATATAAACAGTACTAAAAATTGCTCTTGTATAAACTGAGACAATTGATAGAACAGCTCTTACTTTAACATGCATTTTTCTGAAGGTTATGAAGTCTGAAACTCAGTGTATCATTATTCAGTGACTTAATTCCTAAATGATTTGCCAGAAAACTACAAATTCTATGAAGAACAAACCAAAAATAAGATGCAAGAATCTATTCATTCTTTGAAAATCTGGACAGTTGGGAGGTATAGTTCAGCTGGGCCTGTCTGAGTTTGCTGCCCTTCCCCCCTGACAAAATCATGGTTGAATGGAGCCTCTGCAGCCATTCCAATGAACCATTACTTGGCTATTTCACTCCATTTACCATAAACACTAATGTGCATACTGCTTTACTTCTATGATGATTTGGACTTTATTTGAAAGTTTTATTTTGTATTTTACAGCACAAACACTAAGACATCTGCTAAACAAACTTGGCATTAAAACTTCTCTCTCTGCCCTTGAAACTCACATTCATTGAAACAACATTAAAATCCACATTCAAAGAAAATACATTTTACCTGTGGCAGATAAAAATTAATTCTGGGCTGTTTTTAAATCATAGGTCCCTTGGATATGAAACATACATTTGATACACCTTCCTATTGCTTTGAACATTTTTCCAGTAAACAATGAAACAAAACTGCCCAATTCAGAAAATTTCCATCATAAAAGTCTACTCAAACTTCTACAGTCCACTATTATCAGTAAATATGCATAATTCTACAGTCCACCATTATCAGTAAATATGCAAAATCTCTGAAGTAGTAAAAAAGTCATCTAAATAATTCCACGTTAAATAAATCTGTAATGAAGAGGTTGCTGTTAGCAATCACCTTTATATTTCATGGCTTCATCGAAAAATAAAGTGTCTGATGCTCCTGAGGAATAAATTGCCTAAATTACATTAAAAATAAGCTAGTAATATTGCAATAGGAAATGGATGGCAAACTGATAACAGGCTCATAGTTAATATCTTAACTTTCAGCATGGCAGCATTCACTCCTTATGGGAGTAGAACCAACAACCTTCTGCATCAAAAGCAAGTACACAAACTGTTGTGCTATTAGCAATGTGAGCTGACTTAGCATATTCAGCACTAAACTTCTCTTCCCCTGCAGCTCTCAGCTCCTTGTAAAATCTACGCAATACTCAACTGCATCTCAACTTCGCAGCACAAGAAGTCTGGAAAAAGCCAAATTTATTGGGGTGGGTCAAAAGGGCAAAAACCAGGGACACATTAAACATTGCTTGTATAATCTTGGAAAGCTGCTAGAATAAAATGCTGTGTTACCACCATACATTTTACTGCCAAGGTCCCTGTGCAAAAGAGTCAGAACAACATACCACTATGCCAAATCACCTGCTTTGTGAAAGAAAAATGCTGTGTTACCACCGTACATTTTACTGCCAAGGTCCCTGTGCAAAACAGTCAAGAGCAACATACCACTACGCCAGAT